>NC_052511.1:46472042-46474542 GCF_014356525.2 Nilaparvata lugens | reverse complement strand
GGATAACAAATTATATCAAAGCAATCTACAAGATAACATTTCATTCTCTGACATCATTGAATATATATTTATTATCAGCGTATGACATTCATAGACGCACACAAACATATAGGTAGGTAGTCAAAGAAAAATCTGGTCATGAGACCGTTGTCAGGTTAATAAAAAAGTTGTAAATATATCAAACTAGCCGTCAGGCTCGCTTCACTCGCCATATCCGTCTAGCAACGGGGCTCCGCCCCCTGGACCCCGACTGGATCGACCAAGAATGAAATAAGCAGGCTCGCTTCGCTCGCCTGCATTTTTCATTTGAGCATTTTTATCATATGTTAGTCGGGGGCCAGACTAAACGTCTGGCTAAACGGATATGGCGAGCGAAGCGAGCCTGACGGCTAGTAATATAATATTCCCAGGATTGAAGTAGCAGTGCTCAATCAATTTTTCCGTGATAAATGCATTTAAATCTTCAATTTAGTACCAACCTAACAAAGTCAACTCAACTTAATGACAAAATTATTAATTTAGTTGCCAGTTAACAACTGTTTCGAAGAGGTACTCTATCTAGATTATAGTTCTATAGAAACATATGATATGGAAATTTCAATTATAATTAAGAGATTGGAAGAAGAAGAATATACATGCTGAAAGACGAACTTTAAACCCTTAAAAACAACCCTTAGAGTTAAAATATTGCCAAAAGATTTCTTAGTGCGCCTCTAAAGGGCCAACTGAACATACCTACCAAATTTAACGTTTTTGGTCCGGTTGATTTTTAGTACTGCGAGTGAGTGAGTGAGTGAGTGAGTGAGTCAGTCAGTCAGTGAGTGAGTGCCATTTCGCTTTTATATATATAGATTTTGATGTCGAGGTTGTCAATGTAGTGTAGTGACTATGGAGAAGCCGAGATAAAATCTTTTAGATCATCTTGGTAGGCACGTATAATAGAATTTCTGATGATGTGCTTCATCGTCTGTCTAGCCTCTCCACAATCACAAACAGGGGAAGGTAAACTGCCCCAGTCATTGAATATGATATTATTATTAAACGAAAATCCAAATTAAATGCTGTAATTCACCTGTATTCATCAATTGAATATGCTCACAAAACACAATCCACTGATTCCCTCGCTATTGTCAATCTTCTACGAAATATATTATTTCTTCGACCACTCCAAACTTCTCTCAGCGGTTTTCCAGACTTTTCCAGAACGGAAAATCCTAGCAACAATCATTCATCAGGAGCTAATTCACCTTGAAAGGTAGGGGAAAGTTCATTTCAAATCGTGTCAGCATTGGGTGAATGGGAAACATCAATGTAATAGATAGAAGATGCTGACATTTTTGAGTGATTTCCAGTGAAAGAGGCAAGTGGAAAGTCCAGGGTTCAAGAGCCAAGCATGGCTTCGAATCCCGTTTTTCAAAAGAAACCCATTCATGGGTGAACAGCAAGAACGGGACCGCAATTTTTTATCAAACCTCTCAATATTTTCTTTTATATTCTTTCAACCTTGAGGTTTTTCCTGTTTTCCTGCTTGTGAAATCATTTCAAACTGTCATCATTTCTTATAGACATTCAAGATCCTCCCCATTTAATCAGGGCTGTAAGTTTAGGGTGAATTAATCTATGTAGTGAGGTCCACGTTATAATGGCAGTATTTGATTAACATTGATGTTGTTATCCTTGTCTATCATTCGACAAATCAGATAGCGCTATCCTTCACTAGTTTCTCATTGTTGCCAGATGTTTTTAACGATGTCGAAATATTCTCAATTAATAAGATTATATCGGGGACCGAGCTTCGCTCTGGAGTACAAAAGCATAAACAATTATTACGAAAGAAGAAATTATCATAACATTCACACAGAAATGTTATATGTAATCACAGTAAATTGAGATTAATTCCTAGAGGAATGCAAAAATTTCCCCCACAAAGGCCCAGCTGCACGAAAGCCGGTTGAATTTTAATCCTGATTAACTTCACGTGAACCAAATCAGAAAAGACCATTCCAAAAATATGGATCTACTGGAATTAATCAGGATTGAAAATAACCCGGCTTTTTTGCAATGATTGATTGATTACAACAGACGACGAAATAATTATTATCATCTGTTTTCCCAAGGATGAATAATAATTATTCTTTCAATGTCCTTCAGCGAGTTTTCCCAGGGATGAGTGCAATCAAATCTTTATATTATAAACCTACTATGTTCTGAATTTCGTGAGAATCGTTAGAGCCGTTTTCGAGATCCGGTGAAATACAAACATATAAACATCCAAACATCTAAATATCTAAACATATAAACAGAAGCTGCTCGTTTAATAGTGTAGGATTTCATCTTTATATGAAACTTAATCATTTGATCATTGGAAATATATTCACTTGACGAAAAAAAACGCAATCTATATATATAAAAGCGAAATGGCACTCACTCACTGACTGACTGACTCACTCACTCACTCGCAGAACTAAAAATCTACGGGACCAAAAACGTTCAAATTGGT
>NC_052511.1:46443467-46471942 GCF_014356525.2 Nilaparvata lugens | reverse complement strand
TTTACAGATATAGGACTTGTTGCAGTTGATAGAGCTTATCAATGACTATTCCAGGTATAACTTTGAATCAAATCGTTGGAGCTGTTTTCGAGAAAATCGCGAAAGAAAAACCCTGTTCTTGACAATATTTTCGCCATTTTAGCCGCCATCTAGATTGCATTTGATCGAAATTGTTCGTGTCGGATCCTTATAGTGTGAGGACCTTAGGGAGATGAGATATCGTGTACCAGACGCACACACACACACACACACACACACATACACACACAACACACACACACACACACACACACACACACACACACACACACACACACACACACACACACACACACACACACCACACACACACAACACACACACACACACACACACACACACACACACACACCACAAACACACACACACACACACATACAGACCAATACCCAAAAACCACTTTTCGGACTCAGGGACCTTGAAACGTTTAGAATTTAGAAATTGGGGTACCTTAATTTTTTCGGAAAGCAATACTTTCTTTACCTATGGTAGTAGGGC
The DNA here is from genome assembly GCF_014356525.2 of Nilaparvata lugens. NCBI lineage: Eukaryota > Metazoa > Arthropoda > Insecta > Hemiptera > Delphacidae > Nilaparvata > Nilaparvata lugens. Next base: position 46,471,405 of record NC_052511.1, on the reverse strand, counting down.
AAGGAAAGTAAAAACATATGTCTTCATTTGTAGTTTTCGCACTCTGAGAGTGGAATAACAGTCATTATAATTTAGTACCAAATCATGACATTGACTAGTGGTAGTATAAATTTTATAACTTTTTATTGCTTTGAGATAGGACATTGGCACTTCTGGAACTGAAAATAATCGATATTAGTGATGTATTAGTGTATTAAAATCATTTTTTTTTAAATTGACATTGATAGTTTTTGCACCAAGCCACAGATATTACATCAATAAGCCTGTATCAGCTACCGTCTGAAGAAGGCATTGACAAGAAGAGGATCGGCAACGTTGTTCTCCTATCTCTCCACTGCCATTATAAGGAGGACATCACTAAAAGTCAGTCTCTCTCTTACACTTCTATTCCTTTCCCCCCATCACACTTTACCTTGAAATGCTTTCTGTCCATGCCTCATTCACCTGATCACACAAGAAAAGCCGGCCGGGAAAGCTTTTGGAAAATCCGAATATTTTCCCAGCCAGCCGCTCCAACACTTTGTGAGGGAAAAGTCGAAAGCCCGCACTGATTTATGACCAATCGTAAATACTGGCCTACAGAAATTCTTTTTCTTCTCTCTTCCTCTTTCTTTTCCTCTTTCTCCTCCTCCTTCTCACACCATTCTTCTTCTTCTTCTTCTTCTTCTTCTTCTTCTTCTTCTTCTCCTTCTTCTTCTTCTCCTTCTTCTTCTGCTTCTTCTTCTTACTCCTTCTTCTTCTCCTTCTTCTTCTTCTTCTTTCTGCTTCTCCTTCTTCTTTTCTTCTTTTGCTTCTCCTTTTCTTTTTGTCTTTAGCTCTTCAATTCTTCTTCTTTCTTCTTCTCTTCTTCTTCTCTTCTTCTTTTCTTCTTCTTCTTCTTCTTCTTCTTATTTTCTTATTTACTTCTTAAGCTTCTACTTCTTCTCCGTGTTCTCTTCTTCTTCTTCTCCTTCTTATTCTTCTTATTATTCTTCTTCTTCTTCTTCTCTTATTATCTTCTTCTTCTTCTTCTTCTTCTTTAGTCTTCTTCTCTTCTTCTCTTCTTCTTCTTCTTTTCTTCTTCTTCTTCTTCTTCTCTTCTTCTTCTCTTCTTCTTCTTCTTCTTCTTCTTCTTCTCTTCTTCTTCTCTCTTCTTCTTCTTCTTCTTCTTCGTCTTCTTCTTCTTCTTCTCTTCTTCTTCTCTTCTTCTCCTTCTTCTTCTTCTTCTTCTTCTTCTTATAATATTCCTCATTTCTTTATGTTTCCTTCGTAATTACCATCTTCTCCTGTCATCTTCTTCTCCTTTTTGTTCGTCTGCTCTCTTCCTTCAACTCTACACTTCTCTCCTTCTCCTCTTTCTTCATCACCACATCTCATTACCCCACAGTGTACATCTATTTTTCTTCTTCTTCTTTCTCCATCAATCTTCCTCTCTCATCTTATCTTCCTGGAGAATAGAATGAGAGAGCATTGAGCAGTAATATTGTTGTATCCTCACTTCAGAACAGATAAAACTCCTCTATTCCCATATTTTTGACCGAGCGAAGTGAGGTCAAAGTTTCAAGTCGACGGTTTGGTATTTCTCTTAATGTTTATATATGTTGCGCATTTACGGCGAAACGCGGTGATAGATTTTCATTAAATTTGACAGGTATGTTCCTTTTTTAATTGCGCGTCGACGTATGTACAAGGTTTTTGGAAATTTTACATTTCAAGGATGATATGGAAGGAGAAAGGAGCCTCCTTCATACGCCAATATTGGAGTAAAAATCAGACTATAGAATTATTCATCATAAATCAGCTGACAAGTGATTACACAGATGTGTGGAGAAGCCAGTCTATTGCTGTATTTCCATAAGGTCTATAGTTTCAATCAGGTATTTGTGGATGAGAATACTACGTGAGGTCTACTGTTCACAGAACTACTAGTATAATTAATTGACCGAGCGAAGTGAGGAAGTCGAGAGTGAAATCAGGCTATAAAATTATTCATCATAAATCAGCTGTTTAGTGGACTATAATACTACCCGTTCAAAAACATCGAACATCTTGAAAATGTAGCATCTTTCCATCAACGTTGTAGACAGTTACAGCCAGGCACACTCACATTCCGGGACGACACATCACGGTACGATAGGACAGAAAGCGCTATGTTTATTTAGGTTTTTTTCTAGACATTTTAAATTGATAAATTATATATTAATTTTTGAGAAAACATAACAATAGGTCAATCTAACTTACTGAGCGCGAGGTCTACTGTTCACAGAACTACTAGTATAAACAGCTGGGAATATATTTTCAGTGCTACCTGCTCTTTCACATTATAGACAAGGATAGCTACACTAATTTATAATATCGGGGCACCGAGATTCGCTCGTTATTCATTTATTTATCGATAAACAGAACTCAATTCTTTAAAATGATTGGAGGAGGACTAACAGGAACAGCCCAAAACTGTTTCTTCCCCGAATTTTGATTCACACACTATAAATATTCCAAAAAGTAGGTTATGTTCCATAAACTCGAATTCAGGTCAAATTCTCAGTCCAAACATTTGAAAACAGAAAAGTTCAAAATTTAGATTGTTCAAAAACCAAATTGAATAACAGAATAACATCACTAAACACTTAAAACTGTAAAATAATGATTTACTTTGGAAATTATGATATACTCTAATTTAGAATGATATACCATGGCATGTCAACAAATCAGATTATTTTGATCAAGTCTATTAAAATTTCCAGATCATATTTCTCGTCAGATACGGTGAACTGATTGATTGATTATACAGCTTATCTGATCTCCCACAGAGGGACACACATCTTCTGTCATCGACAGACGTCGTAATTATCATCTTTTTTCCAAGGGTGAATAATTATTATTCTTTTCATGTCCTTCAGAGAGTTTTCCCAGGGATGAGTCCTAGTGCAATCGAATTTTTATATCATAAACCTACTATGTTCCAAATTTCGTGAAAATCTTTAGAGCCGTTTTCGAGATCCGTTGGACATAAATAACCAGATATAAAAATATATACAGAAATTATTCGCTTAATATGATAGGATTCAGGGCCGGTTTCCGAGCTTGGGATTTAGCCAAGTTCTAGACTTCAAACAGCTGGAGTCAGAAAATTGACTTTCCGAAACGGGGCGTGGTCGTAGTCCACGTTTAAATTAAATTTCGAAAAACTAGATAATTGAACACAAAATAAAATAAAGGGAAAATAGTGTAGATTTTCAGGTATTTTGAATTATTTAGGAATGTTCAATTTTGTCAAGGAAACACGTTTCCAATGATAGAAATGAGAAAATGAAGATTTCCAAAGAAACTGCGACTACACCCCGTTTCGGAAAGCCAATTTTCTGACTCCAGATGTTAAGGCTGTGCAAAGGCTAAAAATAAACTTTTTAGTCGTGATATTTTTCAATTTTTTTGATTTGTATATCATCAAGCTATCAAAATGAAAAAGTTATCTCAGGAAAACCTTTTTTATGATCATTACTTTTTGAGAAATGAGCGCCTAAAGTTTAAATGTTTGGGACAGAACATTCCAAATTTGGTAAGAGATAAATCCACGAGATTTAGAGGATGGATTCTTCATGGTATTGTTGATCTGGTAAAACGAAAATGTTCTGAAAATATAAATTTTCGCCACACTGCACAGAAAGCAGCTGTTTTCCAGTCCCTACGTAGATCTGAAAGACCTTGTTTGCAGACGACGTCAGAAAAGGGTTTCTTTTCCGGTCTAGGCCAAAAAGTTGTCTCTTTCCAGCCGCTCATGGAAGTAGTTAATAAGTCATCCGCTAAATCGGGCGAGTGTCCACTTTCATCATCAGCTGAAGTCGTCATGATTTCAGTTCCAGTTTCGAATCAAACTAATTCGCTTCGCAACCAGTTTTATTCAATTATTTATTGTTGATTAGTGCATTCCGAATTTTCAAAAATGCTTGAAGATGACTGTGGTATTCCAAGTGAAATTTTAAAAGAATCTGAAATCCTGACTGCAAATCTTCTACCACTAAAATCAAGAGATAGGTACGATAGCTTAACGAGTATTCTTTATTTTGTATTCTTTATTTATTTTGTCAGCAATACCTGTAGTGTGGCGAAAAATATCGTTCGCACCACGGGAAAAAATGTTTTTCCAGCTCTCAATCTTTTCTAGTCTGAAAACCGATTTCGAGCTGGAAAAATCTCATTTTCTGCTCTAGGTGCGAAATATACTATTTCAAGATAGTTATTCAATTCAGTAAAAATAACCAAAAATAACTTTTAGTTGAGTTATTCTTGGTAAATTGAAAACTTTTCCAAAAATTGATATTTTCAGAAAATTCTTGTTTCACTAGATCAACAATAACATGAAGAATCCATCCTCTAAATCTCATGTATTTATATTGTACCAAATTCGAAATGTTCTGTCCCAAAAATTCAAACTTCAGTCGCTCATATCTCAAAAAGTAACAATCGGCAAATAATACCTGAGGGAACTTTTTCATTTTTACTTTCCTTGCCCTATTACCATAGGTAATGAAAGTATTGCCTTCCGAAAAAAATTAAGGTACCCCAATTTCCAAATTTCTATACGTTTCAAGGTCCCCTGAGTCCAAAAAACTGGTTTTTGGGTATTTGTCTGTGTTGGTGTGTGTGTGTGTGTGTGTGTGTGTGTGTGTGTGTATGTGTGTGTGTATGAGTGTATGTACGTCTGTGTACACGATATCTCATCTCCCAATTAACGGAATTACTTGAAATTTGGAACTTAAGGTCCTTTCACTATAAGGATCCGACACGAACAATTTCGATCAAATGCAATTCAAGATGGCAGCTAAAATGGCGATAATGTTGTCAAAAACAGGGTTTTTCGTGATTTTCTCGGAAACGGCTCCAACGATTTTGATCAAATTCATACCTAAAATAGTCATCGATAAGCTCTATCAACTGCCACAAGTCCCATATCTGTAAAAATTTCAGGAGCTTCGCCCCATCAATGCAGATAGATTCCCAATTATCAGGCTTCAGATACAATTGAAACGAAAAAAATCAAGTGGAGTAGATTGAGCATGGAAATCTCTACCATTAATGTTCAGTAACATTTTCACCTAAAATTGAAAAAAAGCTTTAAATTCGAGGTGATTATTCAATTGCAAATTATTGTTGATTCTATTAAATCATTCACTATGAAGAGATAGCAGATCTCATGTGCGGTTATTGCCCTGTCACCAGCTGGCTCAAATCTTTGAATAGTAGACTTGAGATGCGCGGGAACACTAGCGTCAGGTGATCAATTTTCATAACGGCAAGGAAAGTTGTGTGAGTGCGCCACACCAGATTTTATTTTTATAGCTTGATGATATACAAATCGAAAAACTTTGAAAAGTATCACCGGTTAAAAGTTTATTTTTAGCCTTTGCACATCCTTAAAAGTCTAGAACTTAGCCAAGTCCCGAGCTCGGAAACCGCCCCTGAATAGTGCAATAATAATTATAACCTGGACCTGACTTTAAATCTCAAGAGCTTTGTTTCAAGCAACCAGAACTTCTCATTACTTATCGGGTACTTCTCATCTCGACAGCTGCATGTACTTCTCAATTATTCTCGTACCCAATCGGGTACTTCTCATATCTCTGACTCCAATTACTTCTCAATTATGCTCCATACGTAATCTTATATCACTTACTGCTCATTTCAAATGCCTATCAACAACCACTGTGGGGTCTATTTAGTATTCATCCCCTACTTAGCAGCCCTGTAGACTCACTTACAAAATATCAGTATTGATTGAATGGGGAACTATGATGCCATTCAATAAGGGTTGATGACCGTTTGAAGTGATACCTGAAAACAGATTGATTGTCGATTTAATAATGGGTGTTCCTCTGAGAATTCGGGTTTTCGGGTGCCTCGTGATGATGGAGGTGGGTTTTGGGGTTTTGGATCTTCGGTATTGCGGTGATGGGAAGGTTTGGGGTTCGAGGATACTCTCTCACACTCTCTTGCAATGGTGGAGGAGCTTAAGTGGTTCAGGTTTAGAGGTTATACGCAACTGATTAACTGAGTAAGTCTTCTTGTTCCTCAATCTTCTCCTCCTTCTCCTTTTTCTCCTCCTTCTCCTCCTTCTCCTCCTTCTCCTCCTTCTCCTCCTTCTCCTCCTTCTCCTCCTTCTCCTCCTTCTCCTCCTTCTCCTCCTTCTCCTCCTTCTCCTCCTTCTCCTCCTTCTCTCCTTCTCCTCTCCTCCTCCTCCTCCTCCTTCTCCCCCTTCCCCTCCTTCTCCTCCACCTCCTCCTTCTCCTCCTTCTCCTCCTTCTCCTCCTTCTCCTCCTTCTCCTCCTTCTCCTCCTTCTCCTCCTTCTCCTCCTTCTCCTCCTTCTCCTCCTTCTCCTCCTTCTCCTCCTTCTCCTCCTTCTCCTCCTTCTCCTCCTTCTCGTCTTCTCCTCCTTCTCCTCCTTCTCCTCCTTCTCCTCCTTCTCCTCCTTCTCCTCCTTCTCATCCTTGTCCTCCTTCTCCTCCTTCTCCTTCTCCACCCTCTCATCCTTCTCCTCCTTCTCCCCTATCTCATCCTTCTCCTCCTTCTCCTCCTTCTCCTTCTTTCCTTCTTTATTTATTTATTTACAATGCAAATGACACTAATGGAATAATTCTTTCTTTCAAATATATAGGTGACAAAGTCCAAGATAAGGTTAGAATTTCAATTAATTATTAAGAAAATATCTATCTTCATTTTGAAAACTCATTATGGAATTTTTGAAAGATATAATTTCTTGCTTAATGAAATATAATTGATTATTTTAAACGAGAATGAACAGCTAAGATCACATCAATAAACTTGTATCAGCTACCGTCTATACAAGGCATTGACAAGACCGATGATCGGCAACCTTGTTCTCCTATCTTTCTTCACTGCCATTATAACGTGGACCTCACTACATAGAATGTGTCAATTCTGTTGAGGGGTGGGGGGAGACGGACTTAGTAAGTCCTCTCGATTAAGTCTGCCGGACTTGAGTCGGCCGCAACGTGAATAGTAATCAAGCTGTCCTGCTCGAATCACGTATTTCATAACATCCCCACCTTCTGGATCATGTCATCTACAGTGAGGTCCACGTTATAATGACAGTGGAGAAAGATGGGAAAACAGCGTTGACGATTCTCTACCTTGTCACTGCCTTCCATAGAGTACATCTGCTACCGGTATATCTCATGAAATATTTACTTTTAACTCTTGTTTACAATTATTATTAACTATCCGTCAGACTCGCTTCGCTCGCCATATCCGTCTAGCCAGGGGGCTCCGCCCCCTAGACCCCCGACTGGATCGTCCAAGAATGGGATCACAGCTTCGCTCGCCTACATTTTTCATTTGAGCATTTTTATCATATGTTAGGACGATCCAGTCGGGGATCCAGACTAAACGTTTGGTTAAACGGATATGGCAAGCGAAGCGAGCCTTACGGCAAGTATATAATATCCAGGAATAGCTCTGATTGAAGTAGCAGTGCCCAATCAATTTTTCCGCGATAAATGCATTACAATCTTCAACTGGGTGCCAACCTAACAAAGTCAACTCAACTTAATGTCAACCTGACAAAATTATTAATTTAGTTACCAGTTAACAACTGTTTCGAAGAGGTACTCTGTCTAGATTATAGTTCTATATTAACATATGGTATGGACATTTTTCAATTATAATTAAGAGATTGGAATAAGAAGAATATACATGCTAAAAGACGAACTTTAAACCCTTAAAAACCACCCTTAGAGTTAAAATATTGCCAAAAGATTCTCTAGTGCGCCTCTAAAGGGCCAACTGAACATACCTACCAAATTTGAACGTTTTTGGTCCCGTAGATTTTTAGTTCTGCGAGTGAGTGAGTGAGTCAGTCAGTCAGTGAGTGAGTGCCATTTCGCTTTTATATATATAGATTGCGTTTTTTTTCGTCAAGTGAATATATTTTCCAATGATCAAATGATTAATTTTCATATAAAGATGAAATCCTACACTATTAAACGAGCAGCTTCTGTTTATATGTTTAGATATTTAGATGTTTGGATGTTTATATGTTTGTATTTCACCGGATCTCGAAAACGGCTCTAACGATTCTCACGAAATTCAGAACATAGTAGGTTTATAATATAAGATTTGATTGCACTCATCCCTGGGAAAACTCGCTGAAGGACATTGAAAGAATAATTATTATTCATCCTTGGGAAAACAGATGATAATAATTATTTCGTCGTCTGTTGTAATCAATCAATCATTGCAAAAAAGCCGGGTTATTTTCAATCCTGATTAATTCCAGTAGATCCATATTTTTGGAATGGTCTTTTCTGATTTGGTTCACGTGAAGTTAATCAGGATTAAAATTCAACCGGCTTTCGTGCAGCTGGGCCTTTGTGGGGGAAATTTTTGCATTCCTCTAGGAATTAATCTCAATTTACTGTGATTACATATAACATTTCTGTGTGAATGTTATGATAATTTCTTCTTTCGTAATAATTGTTTATGCTTTTGTACTCCAGAGCGAAGCTCGGTCCCCGATATAATCTTATTAATTGAGAATATTTCGACATCGTTAAAAACATCTGGCAACAATGAGAAACTAGTGAAGGATAGCGCTATCTGATTTGTCGAATGATAGACAAGGATAGGAACATCAATGTTAATCAAATACTGCTATTATAACGTGGACTTCACTACATAGATTAATTCACCCTAAACTTACAGCCCTGATTAAATGGGAAGCATCTTAAATGTCTATAAGAAATGATGACAGTTTGAAATGATTTCACAAGCAGGAAAACAGGAAAAACCTCAAGGTTGAAAGAATATAAAAGAAAATATTGAGAGGTTTGATAAAAAATTGCGGTCCCGCTCTTGTTGTTCACCCATGAATGGGTTTCTTTTGAAAAACAGGATTCGAAGCAAAGCTTGGCTCTTGAACCCTGGACTTTCTACTTGCCTCTTTCACTGGAAATCACTTGAAACTGTCAGCATCTTCTATTAATAACATGAATGCTTCCCATTTATCCAATGCTGACACGATTTGAAATGAATTTTCCCTTACCTTTTAAGGTGAATTACCTCCTGATGAATGATTGTTGCTGAGATTTTCGGTTCTGGAAAAGTCTGGAAAACTCCTGAAAGAGGTTTGGAGTGGAGGAAAAAATAATATATTTCGTAGAGGGTTGACAATAGCGAGGGAATCAGTGTATTGTGTTTTGTGAGCATATTCAATTGAGGAATACAGGTGAAATACAGCATTTAATTTGGATTTTCGTTTAATAATAATAATCATATTCAATGACTGGGGCAGTTTACCTTCCCCTGTTTGTGATTGTGGAGAGGCTAGACAGACGATGAAGCACATCATCGGAAATTGTAATATACGTGCCTACCAAGATGATCTAAAAGATTTTATCTCGGCTTCTCCATAGTCACTACACTACATTGACAACCTCGACATCAAAATTTGATATATGTAATAGTATATTTCGCACCTAGGGCCGAAAATGAGACTTTTCTGGCTCGAAATCGGTTTTCAAGTCCGAGGCCGTAGGCCGAGGACTAGAAAAGATTGAGAGCCGGAAAAACATTTTTGCCCATGGTGAGAACGTAATTTTTCGCCACACAGAAAATAAACAATATATATATGAGAATAATAATTATTCTCATTGTCTATTATAAGCACTTCCGAAAGCAAAAGTGGAAGGTCATAGCTCTAGCAAATCTGAATATCAAGAAATTGTCCAAGTATTTTTATTTTTTATTCTGATTTGTCTAAATAACCTAAAAGATTATGTTCAATTATGTAAGAGGTTGAGTTATACTTTTTATTCTTCCAAATGACAATAAGATGATATTATATAAATGCTTAATTATGAATGAAAAAAAACACAATAATGAAAAGTTTTTGATCAGCTGGTTTATCACACTTGAAAAAGTTTTTGATCAGCTGTTTTAGCACACTTGAATTCGGCCAATCTGATGTGATCTGAATCTGAATGTCAATGGAAGTTAAGGTTAGAAGTTCTATCTTCTATGAAAATCGAATTATTTGAATAGTTTATAATATATATCTTATCTGTATTTTATCCATTTAAATAAATGATAGTATATTATTACAGAATACTTTCTTGAATTCTAGAAGCATAAAATGATTCCGTTTATCCACCATGTTCCGTGATAAACGCTTTACTAGGAGGTTTGAGGTTAGATTCTATTATACTCTGAAAATTGAATTTGAATAGTTTATAATATCTCATTTGTATTTCATCATCCAAATAAAATGATAGTATCTTATGCAAAACTTTATTCAATTCTAGAAGCATAACTGATTCCGTTTCATAACTATTTTGTAAACACGTTCACATCAAATCAGAATCAGCTGACTTCAAGGTTATTTTACAGCCCTAGGGCCGTAAAAATTTTACCGGCCTGGTCAGTAAACAATCACTTTCGGCCTCCATATGACGCACGTAAACCGGCTCATTACATCCAAGTGGGGCGAAAAACTTTTTTATTTACCTGACAACGGTCTCATGACCAGTTTTTTCTTTGACTACCTACCTATATGTTTGTGTGCGTCTATAAATGTCATACGCTAATAATAAATATACATTCAACTAGCCGTCAGGCTCGCTTCGCTCGCCATATCCGTCTAGCCAGGTGGCTCAGCCCCCTGGACCCCCGTAAGAAAATGAGATCAGCGGGCTGGGCTCGCTTCGCTCACCATATCAGGCGATATAATATTCCCAGGAATAGCTCTGATTGAAGTAGCAGTGCCCAATCAAATTTTCCGCGATAAATGCATTTCAATCTTCAACCTAACAAAGTCTACTCAACTTAATGCCAACATGACAAAATTATCAATTTAGTTACCAGTTAACAACTGTTTCGAAGAGGTACTCTCTCTAGATTATAGTTCTATATTAACATAATGGTATGGACATTTTTCAATTATAATTGAGAGACTGGAATAAGAAGAATATACATGCTAATAGACGAGCTTTAAACCCTTAAAAACCACCCTTAGAGTTAAAATATTGCCAAAATATTTCTTAGTGCGCCTCTAAAGGGCCAACTGAACATACCTACCAAATTTGAACGTTTTTGGTCCGGTAGATTTTTAGTTCTGCGAGTGAGTGAGTCAGTGAGTGAGTGAGTGCCATTTCGCTTTTATATATATATATAGATGATGTCAGAGAATGAAATGTTATCTTGCAGATTGCTTTGATATAATTTGTTGTCCAAGAACATAAAATAAATTCTTCATCTTGATTCTATCTATCAAGTCGCATCATCTCGTTTCAACTACTCAACTGATTAGCTTGAAATTTTGCATATTGATTTTCAATTTACTGAGGATGGTTATGGGCCTATTTTGAATTCTTCAAGATTTCTGTTTTTCGAGTTTTTTAATAGACCCTTGCGGAGCACGGGTTTCCTCCTAGTCTATCCATGAATCTATTCATTTACTCTTTTGTTTCCTTCTTACAAGTCTCAAGTACCATATCAACTATCCAGCTAGCTTTCCTTTTTCTACTTCTATTTCTCCTTCTTCTTCTTCTTCTTCTTCTTCTTTTTCTTCTTTTTCTTCTTCTTCTTCTTCTTCTTCTTCTTCTTCTTCTTCTTCTTCTTCTTCTTCTTTCTTCTTCTTCTCTTCTTCTCTTCTTCTTCTCTTATAGAATGACTTGTATATATATTATAAAAACTCATTTTCTTTTAATTATCCACTGCATAGTGCTGTATATTACTGAAAGTTGATAACCCTGATCTACTTTCAGCCTACTTCATTTTATTAATCAATAATTGATCTTATATACCTATATAATAAATTATTTTACTTTATCAATTTTCTGTTTTCTTCTCTTAAATATTCAATTAATTAAAACTTTTACAATATTTCCATTAGTTTAAATCCTTAGTTTATTTAATGAAATTAACGTTTTGGTAGAGAGTTAGTGGGGTGGATATTTTTAATATTCTTTCCGAAGAATGGACATCGATATGTCTAAAGCTCCGCCAATTTATGTAGATGCATAACAATATAATTATCTATAGTTATTATATTACAAATTGCTTTTTCATATCATATACAGTTCAATAATTATTTTCTTATTCTATATTATGTCAATTCATGTGTAATTTTGCTGTATTGTATATAAGTGTATAAGCCAGTATATATTGTAATCTACATAAATAAAGTACTCAATCAATCTTCTGTCTCCTTCTTCTCCTCCTCCTTCTATTCTCCTTCTTCTTCTCTCTTCTTCTTCTTCTTCTTCTTCTTCTTTTTCTCCTCCTGTCTTCTTCTTCTTCTTCTTCTCCTTCTTCTTCTTCTTCTTCTTCTTCTTCTTCTTCTTCTTCTTCTTCTTCTTCTTTTTCTCCTCCTGTCTCCTTCTTCTTCTTCTCTTCTCTTTCTCTTCTATCGATCTGATAAGTACCATACATTATACCCTCATATCCATGAGAATGTACTTTTGCTGAGATATGAGCTCTCATCTTTAAATGCAGTTCATATACTGGACCCACAAAATGAGATTTACTTCAAACTGGAACCGATCCAGGCCTCAATTTGCATATATTTAGCTTGAGAAATGTGGAATTTTGTCTGGAGTAGGTACTTCACAGCCACCTTGAGACGGTAGCTCTCCTAGGATACTAGGAAACTGCAAGGAAAAATGTCGTTAGAAGAGATTTACTTCTAAGTTATTACCATATGCTTGCCAATTGGAGCATGTGGTGCTTATAGTGAGTTTTAATTTGAACTGTGAACATCGGTTGAGTATAATGCATTGCTATAATAGCTTACAGCTGATTTTGGGCGTTATCTTTGAAGAAGTATTAAAGTCAACTCATCACAAAAATTTTTAGACCCTAGCTAAACCTTTGTACCAAATTTGAATATTTTCTGTCTATTACTTGATGAAAGAACTGAGGAAACACAAAAACCGCTAATTTTGGGCGTATTTTCGGCGTTATTTAAAATTCCTTCTAACACAACATCACTACACCCTAGCTTAGCTTCTGTACTAAATTTGAACAATTTCTGTTTCATTTGTTCTCGTTAAAGCTGAGAAAGCGCAGAAAATCGCTGGAAAAACACAGATTCTGGGCGTATCTTCAGTGTTATTGATAAATCTGGGAAAAAGCAAAAAAGGCTAATTTTGGGAGTATCTTAAACGTTATTGCAAATTCATTTAAACACAACATTATTACACCCTAGCTGAGCTTCTGTACTAAATTTGAACAATTTTTGTTCATTTGTTCTCGATAAATCTGAGAAAAAGCAAAAAACGCTGGAAAACTCAGATTTTGGGCGTATCTTTGGAAATTTCTCCAAATCCGTTGTTAGTGCGCCTCTAAAGGGCCAACTGAACAAACCTATCAAATTTTAACGTTTTTGACCTGGTAGATTTTTAGTTCTGCGAGTGAGTGAGTGAGTGAGTCAGTGAGTGAGTCAGTCAGTCAGTCAGTGAGTGCCATTTCGCTTTTATATAATATATATATATATATATATATATATATATATAATATAATATATATATATATATAATATAGATCAGGAATGTGGACAGTTTGATGGTGAATGTATTATTTATTCATTTATAAATCCACCTACATGTTGATAATAATTCAAGTGACTTGAGATATTGTCAAAAAATCCACTATGCTTCAATAAAACTTTTTATTCCACCGGAGCATGCTTTCTTGAATATGAAAAGTTCCATATCAATACTCACTCTACAAACTTGATTATTTTATAATACTCAAATCAGATACATGATCAGAAAGGATCAATAGGCCTAGCCTATGAACTGTTCCCTCTCCGAATTTTGATAGAAGTATGTCTAAAGTGCCCCAAAAACTAGTGTATGTGAAAAATTGGCGAACCGCGAACCAAATTCGTGACGAACTTGGTCTTCAATCTGGATTGAAAATTTTGTTCGGATCGTCCGCCAGGGCGATATATTCTATCTATATATATATTCAATGTATTTTCTTCCCACAGCAGCTGCAAACTTTGACACACTCATCTCTAGACCCCGAAAGACACTGAAGTAACGAACGGTTGTTCGCTCTCCCCACTACAGTGTGTGGACAAATCCTACACGAGCTTGGTTCCCCGATCCAAGTTCCCTAGTGTATGGGGCCCTTAAAGGTGCGTACACAGTTACGCGCCGCGAACACGAGCAATTCATTTTTAATCAGCTGATGTCAAGATTTTTATACTGTATCTCACTGTTTCTGTATAAATACAGATATAATCAGCTGATGGAAAGTGAATTGCTCGTGTTCGCGGCGCGTAAATCTGTACGCACCTTATAACGTATTCAGCAGAGGACTAATGAGTTAATGTTTTTACTTTCCTTGCCCTATTACCATAGGTAAGGAAAGTATTGCTTTCCAAAAAAAATTAAGGTACCCCAATTTCTAAATTTCTATACGTTTCAAAGTCCCCTGAGTCCAAAAAACTGGTTTTTGGGTATTGGTCTGTATGTGTGTGTGTGTGTGTGTATGAGTGTATGTGCGTCTGTGTACACGATATCTCAACTCCCAATCAACGGAATGACTTGAAATTTTGAACTTAAGGTCCTTTCACTATAAGGATCCGACACGAACAATTTCGATCAAATTTTGTCAAAAACAGGGTTTTTCGTGATTTTCTCGGAAACGGCTCCAACGATTTTGATCAAATTCATACCTAAAATAGTCATCGATTAGCTCTATCAACTGCCACAAGTCCCATATCTGTAAAAATTTCAGGAGGTCCGCCCCATCAATGCAGATAGATTCCCAATCATCAGGCTTCAGATACAATTGAAACGAAAAAAATCAAGTGGAGTAGATTGAGCATGAAAATCTCTACAATTAATGTTCAGTAACATTTTCACCTAAAATTGAAAATAAGCTTTAAATTCGAGAAAATGTGATTATTGAATTGCAAATTATTGTTGATTCTATCAAATCATTCACTATGAAGAGATAGCAGACCTCACGTTTGTCTCCAGCATTATTGCCCTGTCACCAGCTGGCTCAAATATTTGAATAGTATACTTGAGATGCGCGGGAACACTAGCGTCAGTGATCAATTTTCATAACGGCAAGGAAAGTTGTGTTAGTGCGCCACACCAGATTTTTATATTGAGTATTAAAGAAAATAAAAGTACTGTAAGTCCATGTTTTCATTCTTTCCCTTAGAAAGAAAATTGAGGACAATTGGGAAATCGAAGGATTCCACTATCAGAAGAATATTCATAATTATCATTGAACGAAAATCCAAATTAAATGCTGTAATTCACCCCGAAGACTTCTGCTACTGCAAATATCGACAACAGGGTAAACAACTTATGAAAATTCGATGAGCGCTACTATTCAAAAATTATTTTTCAGCCCGGGAATCGAACCCAGTACCTCCTGATTGCCGGTCAGTAATGCCTACCCTTACACCAAACTGACAATCACTGATAGCCGCGCTCATTTTATACAAAGCCATAGTGGCTAGCCAGTCTACAGATGGAAATTTTGGATTTTCATTTAATAATAATTAATATCGGGGCACCGAGCTTCGCTTGTTATTTTTATTTATTTATGAACAGAACACAATTCTCTAAAATGATCGTGTTTATATTCTACAGCTGGCTATATGTCAGCTTATGAATTTCGGGGATGCGTTATTTTGATTTTCCACAGAATCACTCGCTCACTTTTACTATCCACAGACGACGAAAGTCTCAGCTGTTCCAACCAAGGATGAATTATCCTTTTAATGTCGTTCAGTAAGTTTTCCCAAGGATGAGACTCAGTGCAATCGAATTTTCATATCATGAACCCACTATGTTCCAAATTGCATGAAAATCTTTGAAGCCGTTTTCGAGATCCGTTGAACATGAATAACCATATAACCAGATAACCAGTTATACAGAAATTGCTCACTTAATATTATAGGATTAATTCATCAGCATTTGAATAATTGCAACATCTCAGTATATTTCCATCTGTAGAAGAATATTCACTGATGAATTGTTATGAATGAGAAGATTTATTCATTATAATTTATTCATCGTATCAACAAATGAATAAATATTACACAATCATTTCCGAGCCCCCAATTGAAATATTGTTATCACTCTATACATATTGTACAGTCGAATAAATCCACTGTAGCAATCTCTAGAGGAAACTTGAGCAAGAAGACTAAATACACTTTTTGTGTAGTTGAGAAGTTGATATTGTGGTAATTATTCATATTGAATGAAAAAGACTAAGAAATTGTCAAAAAACTTTCTAAATCAGTGGTTTTTTGACAATTTCTTAGTCTTTTTCATTCAAGACTAAATACTTTGAATGGAGATCTATGATTGGTAATTAGCTGGTGAAAAGTGGAAGGCTGTGATTGG
Organism: Nilaparvata lugens; assembly: GCF_014356525.2. Lineage (NCBI taxonomy): Eukaryota > Metazoa > Arthropoda > Insecta > Hemiptera > Delphacidae > Nilaparvata > Nilaparvata lugens. The sequence continues at coordinate 46,455,031 of NC_052511.1, read as the reverse complement.
CCAAGACAAGACATGCCCATTGTGGGCGGAGCATTCAAACTACAGCTAAAAGGCATTGATAAACTACCTCATAAACTTGATAAAGAACATGAAAATCTATGAAATGAACAAGTTTACAACCAGGATCATTCTCAAAAGCATTCGATTTTCACATGATTCAAGCTGCATTTGAACAGTTGTATGTTCCTTATTCTAGGTTGAGGAAGATTTTAAAAAGTCGCAAGCACATTTCCCTTAAGCTTTTTAATGTGCTGCCATGCTCGGCAAGGGTTTTGCAGGAGTCCAGATTTAAATCTGAACTGGAGGGCATTCTTTTGCAAAACCCTCTATATTCTTTTGATGACTTCTTCCAGATGAGAATGGACAACTTTTTCAAGATTTAATTTTTCAACTCAGTTTAAGTCTAGGATGGCCATATTGAGCTTATCGATTTTTCTATTTTCCACAAGGCTGACCATGGTTTCCTATTATTTCCTGTGTATGATTATATAAAATCACTTCATTTTACGCATGTGTTTCCAAGTTATTTTATAGTAATTGTATTTTCACCAATGTATTTTAATTATAACTAGTATTATATTGTATTGACGTTTCCAATTGCCATTTTTTATGTGCTCAAAGGAATAAAAGCATTCTTATTCTTATTCTTGTTGTAATAGTGAAGTAATAGGAATGTGATGATAATGTAATATCGATGTGATGATAAATTTGATAATGATAATACTCTTATTACAATATTGTAGTAACTTGTTAATCAACAACAATTGGAAAAGAAATCACTTACCATCGTGGCAGGACTGATAGATCCAAAACTGCGTATGTATAGTTCACAGTAGACCGTGGTTGCGTTATCTGCAAAATCAGAAATAATCATGAAAAATTATGTAAAAGATTCTAACATAGATAGGCTACGATCTATGAATACTTCTGAAGAATATTTTGAATCTATTGAACATTAAAAATTCATCAATATTCTCTAATATCACACAATTTTTAACACTGATATCATAAATTGTAGTTTTTATTTAACAAACCAAAACAAATTTAATGTAAGCTACTTTGAAAAATGAAAATGTAAGTTATAATCTCGAGTGAGTCAAACATAGAGAAAAGATAGTATAAGAAGATACAAACGGTATAGGTCGTTCATGTTCCAATTTTCATGCCTTTTTTGTTAATTCAATCCGATTACTGTCGACTACTGTCTATTATTACTGTTTTGTTGGGGTGAGAGTGTAAGAACGGCACAGTATGAGGGACTTGTTATAAAGACAGTGTTCGATTAGCAATGGTATTGCTATCCTTGTCTATCATTCAACGAAGCGAATCTCTTTCTCGCTTTGCTCTGTGGCCAGATCGTCTATTAACAAAGTAGAAAATTGATAATTTATTAACAAAATATTCAATTATAGCTATGAAAATTCATTATGAATTATTGAAAAATATAACTTCTTGTTTAATAAAATATGATCGATTATTCCTAAAACCAGAATGAACAGTTAATATTACATCATTAAACCTGTATCAGCTACCGTCTATAGAAGGCATTGACAAGACAGAGGATCGGCAACGTTGTTCTCCTATCTTTCTCCACTGCCATTTTAACTTGAACCTCACTATAGGGTTCATTCACATCCTCCATCACACGAATTTTATGACTCATCTCCAATTTTCCCATGCAAAATAATAACAATTTCGAAAATACTGCCAAACGTGAGCTGAATGCTTAAGTTTTGTGGAGGGGGTGGAAAGTTCAAGTAGTATAGGAAAGGGTCTGGGGGAAAAGAAGGAAGGATCTTAGAGTTTAGGATGTCACGTAAATAGCATAATGGCGACCAGGCTAAGCATAGCACGATGACGGATGTGCGTTCACTATACGTTTTTACGTGACACTTGTATACGTGACTTTGACCGCTGGACGTAAAACGTAATTCTAAGTAACGTTTAATGTAATACCGAGAATTGGACACCGTAAAAGTAACGGAAACTTGCCCGAAGCTGTTTTACTACGATAGACTACTATTTTCTCTATGGTAATACAGAGAATTGATAACGTAAATGTAACGGAAACTTGACCGAAACTGTTTTACTATGATAGACTACTATTTTCTCTATAATAATACGGAGAATTGATAACGTAAATGTAACGGAAACTCGACCGAAACTATTTTACCATGATTCACTGCAATAAATTATTGTTTCTATAATGTAAATGTAACGGAGACTTTACCGAAACTGTTTTACCATGATAGACTACCATTTTATCCATGACGATACGGAGAATTGATAACGGAAATGTACCGGAAACGTAGAGGATACTTAATATCGTGAATTATCCCATTATATTAAGCGAGCAATTTCTGTATTTATATATCTGGTTATTTTTATATTTGGTTATTTATGTTTAACGGATCTCGAAACGGCTGTAACGATTTTTACGAAATTTGGAACATAGTAGGTTTATGATATGAAGATTCGATTGCACTAGGTCTCATCCTTGGCAAAACTCGTTGAACGACATTAAGAGGATGATAATTCACCCTTGGCTGAAACAGCTGTGGATAGTAAAAAGTGAGTGAGCGAGTGAGTATGTGAAAAATCAAAATATCGCATCCCCGAAATTCATAAGATGACGTATAGTCAGCTGTGAAATATGAACACGATAATTTTAGAGAATTGTGTTCTGCTTATCAATAAATAAAAATAACGAGCGAAGCTCGTTGCCCCGATATTGATAATCAAGCATGAATAAGCACGTAAATGCTGATATTATAAAGTGATGGTCCAAGATATAGGGATCATTCATCATCATTTACAAAAATATTCACATACAGGAATAAAATGATTTTTCATTCCACACATGTTGACGTGAATTGATAGCTTATCTGAAGCTATGTGACGCTGGTAATCCCTCATGATAATATGCTGTTCATATACTCTCACCCAGCCAAGACACTAAATCAAATCAAATCAAATCAAATTTAATTTATTCTCTTCAACACTTTACAATATGTTTGTATATTGCACAGCACAACAGTAGATACAGTACCACTACAACATAACATAATATTCATAAAGGTACGTACAGACTTTTGCTCTGCTCCGCAACCGAACGTCACTCCAGCAGAGCGATTGATGATCGACCGGCGAGCAACAGTGGTTCGACCGGGGCACGCGAGAAGATCTAACATCTTCCGTAACGTTCATGATCGGTGCGTGGGCGGAGCGACTGTGGTTCGATGGAGGAACGAGGACGGAACGAGGGCGGTACGAGCGAGGAGCGTGCTCGGTGCGGGTTGGAAGAGCGTATATGTGTACGCAGCTTTAGCATAGCATAATAAAGACTATAGTAACAATTTGTTGCTCTGTACTAATAATCTATACTATAATAAAGGAAAGAACTGGCTTATACACGTACGGGATAGGAGAATTATGTTTGACGCATCATCACGTCTCAACTACTCAACTGATTAACTTGAAATTCTCCATATTGATTCTCAACTAACCGAGGTTGGTTATAGGCCTATTTTCAATTCTCCAAGATTTCATTACATCAAGTATAGAGATAGACCCTTACGGAGCACGGGTTAGCTGCTAGTCGACAATAATCGAGAGTATTTTGTTCAGTAATGAAAATTTTAACTTCATCCTAGTCCTCAATATTTTTTTCTTTAATCGTTTCCTCCATTTTCCTTTGTATAGCTCCTTCTCTTCTCAACTTTCCAATGTCGAAGGAAATCCATATCTAGTTAATTTTCCCACGCTCCATTATCAGTTTTTCTCTCTCTCTCTCTACTTCATTAATAAATAAATCCTTAGTTTAATTAATGAAATTAATGTTTTGGTAGAGAGTTAGTGGGGAGCACGGTATATAGAAGAAGATATATTTTATATTTTTCATCTAAATACCGTGGTGGGAGGATATTTGAATATTCTTTCCGAGAATGGACATTGATATGTCCAAAGCTCCGCCAATTTATGTAGTTGCATAACAATATAATTATTAACTATAGTTTATTTATTTTTTTATTTATTAAAACAGTCACAAACACGATATTTGGAAAAAAGAAACAGGCAATTGCCCAAAACTTCTTCAATTCCTTGATTTTGGCACATAAATAGTCCAAAGTGAGGTTAGTTTAAAATTTCTGTTTTCACCAAAGATTAACACTCAGAGAATACGTTATTATATTACAAATTGCTTTTCATATCATATACCGTTCAATAATATTATTTTCTAGTCTATATTATGTAAATTCACTATAATTTTGCTGTATTGTAAGCTATGTATATGAGTGTATAAGCCAGTAGAGATGTATTTAATTTGCATAAGTACTCAATCAATCAATCTACTTCATTTCTTTATCAGTTTCCTTCTCTCTCTACTTCATTCCTCTATCAGTTTTCCTCTTCCCTAATTCGTAGTATCAAAAGTCACCAATCACTTTCAAGAGAAAACTTCAAAGACACACTACTCACAGTTCTAGTCTTGAAAGAGAAAAGTCAACTCATCTATCCACAAGCCACGTACCGCTCAAAGGACTGCCCTTTCATCGGGAAACTGTTTTTCCAGACACTGGAAAACTGTCGTAGGCTGCCACAAACCTCACTCCCCCACTGCCAACTCTGTCAGCATTGTTTGGATGGGGTAGGATTGATGCTATAAATAAGGAATGCTGACAAATAAAAGTGAATCTTACTATGAAAATCTAGATTGGCGCGTTCGGAAAATCGAGGAAAAACTAGTCGGCACTATTTTCAATTGCGAATTGTTTGGAGGGAAATTGAAAGTACCGTTTTCAGTGTGAGAGAGTTCTAGAGTTTCTAGAACTACTTTTATTACTGCAAGTGTGCTAAGGTTTTTATGACTTAACTTGCGAAGTTCTACTTCCGATTTCAAGCTCAGAGTACTTACTTGCGACTTTAAGTACCTTCTTATCACTTCTGATTAAAAGTGTTTTTGTCATAGTCATTCAATTTCAGCATGTTTTACTTCATGAAATCAAGCCGGTAAACAGCTGATGTGGAACAAATAAACTCGATTCTTATTACAGCATACATCTATATATATAAAAGCGAAATGGCACTCACTCATCGACTGACTAACTGACGACGACTCACTCACTCACTCGCATAACTAAAAATCTACCGGACCAAAAACGTTCAAATTTGGTAGGTATGTTCAGTTGGCCCTTTAGAGGCGCACTAAGAAATCTTTTGGCAATATTTTAAACTCTAAGGGTTGTTTTAAGGGTTTAAGTTCGTCTTTTAGCATGTATATTCTTCTTCTCCCAATCTCTTAATTATAATTGAAATTTCCATATCATATGTTACTATAGAACTATAATCTAGAGATAGAGTACCTCTTCGAAACAGTTGTTAACTGGTACTAAATAAATAATTTTGTCAGGTTGGCATTAAGTTGAGTTGACTTTGTTGGGTTGGCACCAAGTTGAAGATTTAAATGCATTTATCGCGGAAAAATTGATTGGCACTGCTACTTCAATCCTGGGAATATTAATTACTAGCCGTCAGGCTCGCTTCGCTCGCCATATCCGTTAGCCAGCCATTTAGTCTGGGGGTCCAGACTGGATTGTCCTAACATGTGATGAAAATGCCCAAGTTAATAATGCAGGCGAGCGAAGCGAGCCTGCTGATCTCATTTTTGACGATCCAGTCGGGGTCCAGACGGATATGGCGAGCGAAGCGAGCTGACGGCTAGTACTGTAATAAAATCATATTATGTTCTCTCTACAGTCGAGTATGTTTCTAGTTTCGAATTAAGGTAGGCGCACACAGATCGTCATCGGACGGACGGCACGCATCGGATAATTAGATTTGATGCATTGTTTTCAATTGGTGTGCGCATACCTATACGGATGCGGATAGGTATGCGCACTCCAATTGAAAACAATGCATCAAATCTAACTATCCGATCCGTGCCGTCCGTCCGATGATGATCTATGTGCGCCTACCTTTAGGAAGATGCAAAACTGCTACAAAAACCACTTTTTAGCACTCGATGTGGAAGTTTTGTCAATAAAATCAAGAAATTCCCGATTCGAATCTTGTAAACTAGGTTATGTTTATAGAATGCATGTAGTAATGTCAGCACAAGCAGGTAATGTTTTCTGTTTCCCAATAAATTATTCTTTTCTAGAGTATTATGACAAAAAATAGTGTAAGCTACCTGGGCGTGAATGTCTTTTGCTGTGCTAGAATGAGATTCTAGTCGAGGCTAACGCCGATTATGTTTATAGAATGGATGTAGTAATGTCAGCACAAGCAGGTAATGTTTTCTGTTTCCCAATAAATTTCTTTTCTAGAGTATTATGACAAAAAATAATGTAAGCTACTTGGACGTGAATGTCTTTTGCAGTGCTGGAATGGAATAGGTTAGGTTAGGTTAGGTCAGGTTAGGCTAGGTTAGGTTAGGTTAGGTTAGGTTAGGTTAGGTTAGGTTAGGTTAGGTTAGGTTAGGTTATTCTAGTCTCGGCTAACGCCTCGACTAGAAACATCCTTCTCGCCTGCAAAAGGCACTTCCCGTCCTTGTGACTTAAGATACTATTACTTAAACTAGATTTCAAAGAGTTGATAGAGTAGCCTACCCAATCTTAGTTACATTGTTGTACAATAGGGGGAAGATACCATAGGATGACGTCACTACAGAATAGATACTTTGATATGATTCAATTTATAGTGGGGTGTATATTTATTCATTGAAATTATCATTATTCATTGTTGAAACACCGCTGATTTATGTAGTTATATTACAATACTATATTATCAATATTCTAATTTTGCATTCAATCTTCATTGTAATTAATAAGTTTCCATAATATGTGAAATTTGTTGCATGATTGGCTGTTGTACTGTAATTTATTGTGCATTCCTCTATCAGTTCTCCTCTCTTCCCCTAATTCGTTGCATCAAAAGTCCCCAATCGCTTTCAAGAAAACTTCAAAAGACACACTACTCACAGTTTATGTCTTGAAAAAGAAAAGTCAACCTCATCTATCCACAAGCCACGTACCGCTCAAAGGACTGCACTTTTCATCGGGAAAACTGTTTTTCCAGACGCTGGAAAACTGTCGTAGGCTGCTCCAAACCTCACTCCCCCACTGCCAACTCTGTCAGCATTGTTTGGATGGGTAGGATTGATGCTATAAATAAGGAATGCTGACAAATAGAAGTGAATCTTACTATGAAAATCTAGATTGGCGTTCGGAAAAGTCGAGGAAAAACTAGTCGGCACTATTTTTCAATTGCGAATTGTTTAGGAGGGAAATTGAAAGTACCGTTTTCAGTGTGAGAGAGTTCTAGAGTTTTCTAGAACTACTTTTATTACTGCAAGTGTGCTGAGGTTTTTATGACTTACTTGCGAAGTTTCTACTTCCGATTTTAAGTACCGAGTACTTACTTTCGACTTTAAGTACCTCCTTATCACTTCTGATTAAAAGTGTTTTTGTCATAGTCATTCAATTTCAGCTGTTTCACATCCATGAGATCAAGCCGGTAGACAGCTGATTGTGGAACAAATAAACATATGATTCTTATTACGCATACTATCTATATATATAAGCGAAATGGCATTCACTCATTGACTGACTAACTGACTGACTCACTCACTCACTCACTCGCATAACTAAAATCTACCGGACCAAAAACGTTCAAATTTGGTAGGTATGTTCATTGGCCCTTTAGAGGCGCACTAAGAAATCTTTTGGCAATATTTTAACTCTAAGGTTTTTTTAAGGGTTTAAAGTTCGTCTTTTAGCATGTATATTCTTCTCCCCAATCTCGAAAACGGCTCTAACGATTCTCCCGAAATTCAGAACATAGTAGGTTATAATAAAAGACTCGATTGCACATCCCTTGAGAAAATAGCTGAAGGACATTAAGAGGATGATTATTATTATTCATCTTTGGGGAAACAGCTGATAATAATTATTTCGTCGTCTGTTGGTGATGGAAGTGAGTGAGCGAGTTCATGTGTGTGGGACTGTGTCAAAACTAGACTCAGCTGTTGAACTTTTATCATCATTCAATCAGGTACTTAGTGCCGGTTGCAAAAAAGCCGGGTTATTTTCAATCCTGACTAATTCGGTAGATCCATCTTTTTGAAATGGTCTTCTCTGATTTGGTTCACCTGAAGTTCAACCGGTTCAACCGGCTTTTGTGCAACTGGGTCTTTGTGAGGGAAATTTTTGCATAGCCTACCTCTGGGAATTAATCTAAATTTACTGTGATTAGATAGAACATTTCTGTATGAATGTTATTATAATTTCCTCTTTTCGTAATGAATTTTTTATGCTTTTGTACTCCAGAGCGAAGCTCGGTCCCCGATATTCCTTTTCTTACCCCGCAACTGCTAGAAAGCAGTTGTAAGGCAGAGAACTGACTTCGCTGCTATCCTATCTTTCTCCACTGCCATTATAAATTGTACCCCACTGTAGACCCAAATTCCGGACTAATGAACTATCTAGGCTGATTTCTTGTTATATTACTTGTCATTAGAATAAGAGGTGATGATCTATAGAAGTCCACGTTATAATGGCAGTGTTTTAATTAGCAATGGTATTGCTATCCTTGTCTATCATTCAACAAGCGATAGCACTATCTTTTCTTGCTCTGCTCTGTTGCCAGATCGTCTTTCAACAATGTAGAATTACTAATCAAGTGGAGAAATATTTCATTTCAATTATGAAAATTCATTATGAATTATTGAAAAATATAATTTCTAGCTTAATAGAATAGGATTATTATTCTGTACGGTCTAAGATTAAAGTCGACGGTTTTGCATTTCTCTTTAAGTTCATATGTTTATTTTATGTTTTTATGTTCCGCATTTACAGCAAAACGCAGCAATGGATTTTCATGAAATGTGACAGGAATGTTCCTTTTTGAATTTCGCGTCGACGTATACATACGGTTTTTTGAAATTTTGCATTTTAAGGATAATACAAAAGAAAAGGAGTCTCCTTCGAACGCCAATATTACCGTGAAAATCAGACTTTAGAAATAATTATTCATCATAAATCAGCTGTTCAGTGGACTAGAATACTACCTTCAAAAACATCGAACATCTTGAAAATGTATCATTCCATCAACGTTAGTAGACAGTTGACTATAATACTACCCGTTCAAAAACATCGAACATCTTGAAAATGTATCTTTCCATCAACGTTAGTAGACAGTTGACTATAATACTACCCGTTCAAAAACATTGAACATCTTGAAAATGTATCTTTCCATCAACGTTAGTAGACAGTTGACTATAATACTACCCGTTCAAAAACATCGAACATCTTGAGAATGTATCTTTCCATCAACGTTAGTGGACAGCTGCAGCCAAACCTGATAACAGCGCTCACACTCACATTCCGGGACGACACGTCACGGTACGATAGGAGAAAGCTCTATGTTTATTAAGGATTTTTTCTAGACATTTTCAATTGATAAATTATTTATTAATTTTTGAGAAAACATAACAACAGGTCAATGTAGTCTACTGAGCACGAGTAAGTAACTCTACTGTTCACAGAACTACTAGTATTACATCAATGAACAGTTATCAGCTACCGTTTATAGAAGGCATTGACAAGACAGAGGTTCGACAACGTTGGTCGCCTATCTTTCTCCACTGCCATTATAACGTGGACCTAACCATAGACAGTTTTATCAGCTACCGTTTATAGAAGGCATTGACAAGACAAAGGTTCGACAACGTTGGTCGCCTATCTTTCTCCACTGCCATTATAACGTGGACCTCACCATAGACTTGATTGTATAGAAACTTCAGACAAGTTATAGTTCCAGTTTTAAATCTTATTAAATTTTCAAATAATAAAATAAAAATTTTGTCCATATTCTCTTGAAGTGGATTCATAACAGCAGCTTATCACCAGGAAGTATAATCCATTCCTCTTTTCACAATCTCCCAAATGCAAATTTATTCGTTCAAAAATTATGATGTTTTCATCCATAAAACTTTTCATGGGCTCCACGTCTGTTTCAAGCTTACATAAAATGATGAACTGTATCCATGTATGCATCACTTCCCGACAATATATACAGTTTACAACATTCACTGACATAAAAAATCATGTCATAAAATTCAAAAAATACAACAGCTCAGAAACGTGATGGAATTTGAACACCTTTTGTCATCATAATGGGATTGAAGTCGTTTTGTTAGATTACTGAGGTAGTTTTGTAGGATTGTAACTTGAGTTTTGTTAGATTATTATCATCATTTATTATTTTGTTTGATTAACCTCCTTAACTTGTTTGATTACCGGGGATATGCTCAGGTCCCTTCCTTCTTGTGTTTGGTTGAAACATTGAAAAACATCAAGGAACATCGAAAAAACATTGAAAAACATCGAGGAACATCGAAAAAACATCGAAAAAACATTGAAAAACATCAAGGAACATCGAAAAAACATTGAAAAACATCAAGGAACATCGAAAAAACATTGAAAAACATCAAGAAACATCGAAAAAACATTGAAAAACATTGAATGAAAAACACTGAAAAAACATTGAAAAACATTGAAAAACATCAGAAACATGGAAAAAACATTGAAAAACAATGGAAAAAACATTGAAAAACAATGAAAAACATTGAAAAACATCGAAAACACAAAAAAAAACATTGAAAAACATAGAGAAACATCGAAAAACATTGAAAAACACTGAAAAAACATTGAAAAACATCAAAAAACAATGAAAAACATTGAAAAAACATTGAAAAACATCAAAAAACATTGGGAAACACTGAAAAAACATTGAAAAACATCAAGAAACATCGAAAAAACATCAGAAAAACATTGAAAAACATTGGAAAACACTGAAAAACATTGAAAAACATTGGAAAACTTCGAAAAAACATTGAAAAACAATGAAAAACATTGAAAAACATTGAAGAACATTGAAAAACATTGAAAAACATTGCAAAACACTGAAAAAACATTGAAAAACTCTGAAAAACATTGATAGGAAGAAGAAGTTGGAGAAGAAGAAGAAGAAGAGAAGGAAGACGAGAAGAAGAGAAGAAGAAGAAGAAGAAGAAGAAGAAGAAGAAGAAGAAGAGAGGAACAAGAAGAAAAAGAAGAAGAGAAGAAGAAGAAGAAGAAGAAGAAAAAGAAGAAGAAGAAGAAGAAGAAGAAGAAGAAGAAGAAGAAGAGAGAGAAGAAGAAGAAGAAGAAGAAGAAGAAGAAGAAGAAAGAAGAAGAAGAAGAGAAGAAGAAAAAGAAGAAGAAGAAGAAGAAGAAGAGAAGAAGAAGAAGAAGAAGAAGAAGAAAGAAGAAGAGAAGAAGAAAGAAGAAGAAGAAGAAGAAAGAAGAAGAAGAAGAAGAAGAAGAAAGAAGAAGAAGAAAGAAGAAGAAGAAGAAGAAGAAGAAGAAGAAGAAGAAGAAAGAAGAAGAAGAAAGAAGAAGAAGAAGTTGAAGAAGAAGAAGAAGATATTGTGTGCAAAAGTCATTACAGAATAAATCCTGTCCCAGAGATAACACTCTACTAACTTATTGTACATTATTTATCATTATAGGGCAACTTATGTC
>NC_052511.1:46401342-46443367 GCF_014356525.2 Nilaparvata lugens | reverse complement strand
ATGTAACTTACTGAGCACGAGGTCCACTGCTCACAGAACTACTAGTAAAATATTATTGATTACTTTAATCGAGAATGAATTATTAATTCCACATAAATAAACCTGTAATGTATTTTACAAAGTAAAAATTCAATGAACAATTTTTCAATGAGAATAAAGATTGAACGTTCAAACACACGACTGGGAAAGAGAGAGAGATTAGATTTCTTTATTTTTGTTGTTACAATATTTACTGGCTTATTCACTAATTTACATTAAATGACGGTAATGCTAATTATCCAACGAATTTTACAAAGTATAAACAATTATTCAATGAGAATAAAGATTGAATGCAATTAGAATAAAGATAGTATAATAATGTGATGTAACTTCATAAATCGGCGGTGTTTCAACAAATAATTGTAGATTCTCTAAAGCTACGTACACATATACGCGCCTCCAACCTGCACCGAGCTCGCTCCGCCCTCGTACCGCCCTCGTTCCTCCATCGTTCCGCAGTCGCTCCGCCCCCGCTCTGCAGTCGCACCCATCATGAACGTTATGGAAGATGTTAGCTCTTCTCGCGTTCCCCGGTCGAACCACTCTTGCTCCCCGGTCGATCATCAATCGCTCTGCTGGAGTGACGTTCGGTTGCGGAGCAGATCAAAAGTCTGTACGCATCTTAAGAAGGATATAAAATATCCTCCCCATTAACACACTAACTCAGTTTGATTGATTGATTGATTGATTGATTGATTGATTGAGTACTTATTTATGTAGATTACAATATATACTGGCTTATACACTAAAGGTGCGTACAGACTCTCGCTCTGCTCCGCAACCGAACGTCACTCCAGCAGAGCGATTGATGATCGACCGGGGAGCAACAGTGGTTCGACCGGGGAACGCGAGAAGAGCTAACATCTTCCGTAACGTTCATGATGGGTGCGTGGGCGGTCCGACTGTGGTTCGGTGGTGGTACGAGGGCGGTACGAGGGAGGAGCGTGCTCGGTGCGGGTTGGAAGCATGAATATGTAAACGCAGCTTTATATACAATAGCTTACAATACAGCAAAATTATAGATGAATTTACAAAATATAAACTGAGAAAATGATTATTGAGCTTGTGGCGTGGTGTTGTAGCACCATGGAATACTTTTGAAATAAAACAAGTGAGCTTTAATAAAATTGTGAAAAGGGAAGAATAGATAGCCTAGTCAAGGTACTGCTCAAGTAAAATCGAATGTTATTTATGATAAAGAGTAATCATGTTATCTATTAAGCGATAAGAGAACCATGCAAAATTGTAATTAAACAATAATGAGAATTCTTTGGCAATAAATAAAATTATAAAGCGGCTTGTTTATTAATGGTAGATTACAAAAAATAAAAGATTGCATGTACATTTTCAGGTTAGAATCTTTGTTTTGATTTAATACATCAATCGATCTAGGATCAATCGACAGTTTTTTGAATCGATACCTAACAAATCAGCTGATTGCTCAATCAACTATTACGAATTGAATTATAATTTTTTACTCATAAAATATATATTATATACTAGGGAAGGTTTATACAAATAGATAAGGACAACTATTATTGTTACACGAGTATTTATTGAAATCTAAAAAAGTATGAAAACCAAGAGTACACAAAGCTCACATAAAAAATCAAATGTATATTGTATTATAGCATCATATATCAAGATTTATTTATTAGAATACTCTCAGACTATTACTTAAATTATTTATTTAGAAATTTTATTTATCTTTGTATAACCAAGTTGGGACGTGATATACAGTTGAGCTGTCTTGAAATCAAGCAATATTCGTCTGCGCATATCAATTCATGCTCAATTAAAATCTCTTATTCAGAGCAGTTTTACTTGTCATCCTTTGATGATAGTCACCCTATTCAGCCAGAAAATCTTATGATATTATATTATAAGTCTACAGTATATCTATAAGGATCCCGAGAATTCAAGAACTGGCGTTGTAAGTTTCAACGAATTTCAAAAGGAAATTGGTGCATACCTGTATTCATACCAAGCGTTTTAAGAGTCGACTAGAAAACCATAGTTGATTCTCATTATTCTCGATGAATATATGGTTACTGATAATCAGTCACCAACTATCTTTTTGACTTCCTTATTGGTGTCCTTCAATAACTTCACGGAAGCAGCGGTAAGAATTATAAATCACCAGTCATTGAACCCTGTGGTGACTAATTATATTTGGAATATTCATGCATCTACTACTGAGCTAGAGCTGCGGTCTGAACCCAGCATATTTGCGAGCCGGACGGCCTTAACTTTTTTGCAAATTTATTTGCAAAATAGGGATTTTAGCAACCGCTCCAGTATATATCAAATATACCACACCACATATGAATAGTTGGCAATTCACCCCATTACATAATGTCTCCCAACGTGGATGGCAAAAATTTACCACATTACAAGCTGTATATGATACGAAAAAAGCAATTTTTGATAATTAAAGATAATATTGTTATGCATCTACATAAATTGGCGGAGTTTTGGACATATCAATGTCCATTCTTCGGAAGATATTCGAAGTATCCTTCCCGCTAACTCTCTACCAAAACGTTAATTTCATTAATTCAACTAAGGATTTTTTTAAAAATGAGAATATTCAGAGAAAATATTCAGAGAGAGAGAGAGTGAGAAAGAGAGAGAGAGAAAAAGAGAGATTGAGTGAAAGTGTAAACGACATCTACATCTGAGATGTGAAAGCCTTCAATGAAATTCACTCCAAACAGTGAGCATCAGTGGCTGAATGGTAAGCATCGATATTATCCATAAGAGATGCTGCCATTTTGAAGTGGATGTCACCCTACCTGATAAGAAGATGGCAACGAAAACATGTCCAAAGGTTTTGATTGTAGATTACGGTTGAGTGGCTTCACAATGCTGTGAAGCTTTTAGCGCCTATGTTTACATGTGACTCAATATTTGGGTATACACGTGTCTCTCAGAGCTTTGAATAATTTACATCAAGATATTTACATGATTTTCTCAAGTTTTAGATGTGGAACACCACTGTTATGTTTGTATTATTTGTTGGAAAGTGGGCTTCAATTTAAATCGAGGTATTCAGATAAATTTATCATATTTTCGGGTGAAGCATCACTGTTGCGTTTCTATTGGAAAGTGAGCCTCAGTTTACATCAATATGAATTTATGATATTTCGAACTGGAAAATCACTGTTATGTTTGTAATATCGGTGACCAAGTTTCGCTCTGGAGTACAAAAGCATAGACAATTTATTACGAAAGAAGAAATTATCAAAACATTCATACAGAAATGTTCTATCTAATCAATTGAGATTAATTCCTAGAGGAATGCAAAGATTTCCCTCACAAAGGCCCAGTTGCACAAAAGCCGGTTAAATTTTAATCCTGATCAACTTCACGTGAACCAAATCAGAGAAGACCATTTCAAAAAGATGGATCTACTGGAATTGATCAGGAATGAAAAAAACCCGTCTTTTTCGCAACCGGCACTAAGTATCTGATTGAATGATTACAAAAGTTCAACAGCTGAGTCATAATTTTGACACAGTCCCACACATATGAACTCGCTCACTCACTTCCATCACCAACAGACGACAAAATAATTATTATCAGCTGTTTTTCCAAGGATGAATAATAATTATCCTTTTAATGACCTTCAGCGAGTTTTCCGAGGGATGAGACCTAGTGCAATCGAATCTTTATATTATGAACCTACTATGCTCTGAATTTCGTGAGAATCGTAAGAGCCATTTTCGAGATCAGTTGAACATAAATAACCAGATATAAAAATATACAGAAAATGCTCGCTCAATATAATAGGATAATGGAGATTTGGAAGTGCATTTTCTGTCTTAATAGCCAACAAACGATTCGGAAACAGTGTGCAGTAGGAAATAGATAGAGATATCTGCTTTGTCTATGGTAATAGTTATTATTTGTATATCTAGACTAGAATGAAAAGTACTGTTTTTCCCCCTGAGGGAAAAGTTTGAAGCCCGAGGCGAAGCCGAGGGCAACAATTTTTCTGAGGGAGGAAAAACATTTTTCACTCGTGATATACACAACATTTTCCCTCCAACTACATTTTTATAAAAACTGCAAATAAAATAATTTTAAAAAACGTACGTGACCAAACAATGTGTTACAACATAATCTAAAATGTAAACAAAAATAGCTGGCTTGTAATCAAGCGGTGAAATACAAACATCTAAACATCCAAACATCTAAACATATAAACATATGAACATATAAACAGAAGTTGCTCGTTTAATATTATAGGATTATTTGTTGCGAAGTGGGCTTTAATTTAAATCAAGATATTCAGATAAATTTATCATATTCCGGGGTGGTTCAAGATTTTGCGTTTCTATTTGTTAGAAAGTGGGCCTGAGTCTACATCAAGATTATATTCCTATAGATTTATGATATTTCGAATTGTAAAATCACTGTTATGTTTGTATTATTTGTTAGAAAGTAGGCTACAATTTACTCTAGTCTCTGAGTTTGGAATCTATAGCGAGGTCCACGTTATAAAGGCAGTATGTGATTACATTGATTCTGCTATCCTTGTCTATCATTTGACACACCAGATAGCGCTATTCTTTTCTACCTCCGCAACGTCGCCAGATCGTTCTTGAACAATGTAGAAATTTATCAGCAAAATAGTTAATCTCAATTATGAATTTTGTTGATGAATCCTTCAAAAATATATATTTTCCTGGCAAATTCAATATAATATTGATTATTTGAAACAAGAATGAACAATTGATATTACCTCTTCTAAGAAGAAGAAGAGAAAAGAGGAGAAGAAGAAGGAAAAGACACGAGAAGAAAAACGAGAAGGTTGTTGAGGGAAAGATGATAATGATGAAGAAGAAAAATAAGAAGAGGAAGGAGAAGAAGAGGAAGAAGATAGGAGGAGAAAAAGGAGAAGGATGTAAATGAAGAGATGATGGTGAAGAAGAAGAAAGAGGAGGAGTAATAGTAGTCTGGAGAAGAGGAAGGAGAAAGTGGTAAAGGAGAAGATGGTGATGAAGAAGAAGAATAGGGAGAAGAAGGATAAGGAGAAGGATAAGACATAAGAAGAGTCGGAGAGGAGAAGAAAAATGAGTAGCTTGTGAAGGAAAAGATGATGATGAAGAAGAAGAAGAAGATGGAGAAGAGGAAGGCAGCAGAAGAAAAGGGAGAAGGATGTAAATGAAGGATGATGGTGAAGAAGAAGAATAGGAAGAAGAAGAAGAAGATGGAGAAGAGGAAGGAGAAAGTGGTAAAGGAGAAGATGGTGATGAAGAAGAAGAAGAATAATAAGAGGATAAAGAAGGAGAAGAAGAAGAAGGAGAAGAAGAAGAAGAAGATGGAGAAGAGGAAGGCAGCAGAAGAAAAGGGAGAAGGATGTAAATGAAGAGATGATGGTGAAGAAGAAGAATAGGAAGAAGAAGAAGAAGAAGAAGAAGAAGAAGAAGAAGAAGAATAATAAGAGGATAAAGAAGGAGAAGAAGAGGAAGAAGATAGGAGGAGAAAAAGGAGAAGGATGTAAATGAAGAGATGATGGTGAAGAAGAAGAATAGGAAGAAGAAGAAGATGGAGAAGAGGAAGGAGAAGGAGAAGAAGAGGAAGAAGATAGGAGGAGAAAAAGGAGAAGTAGGAGTAGACTGGAGAAGAAAAAGGAGGAGGTGGTAAAAGAGAAGATTATGATAAAGAAGGAGAAGAAGATGATGGAGAAGAAGAAGAAGAATAATAAGAGGATAAAGAAGGAGAAGAAGAGGAGAGGAGAAGAAAAACGAGAAGCTTGTAATAAATGAAAAGATGATGAAGAAGAAGAAGGAGAAGAAGAAGAAGGAAAAGAAGAAGAAGAAGAAAAGAAGAAAAAGAAGAAGAATAACCCACTCCGAAGTATCCATCTAAAACATTAATGAAGCTCATTATTATTCATCATACCTACACTCATCTAAACCTATATATACTCATACTCAATCTATCCTCATCTAAAATTATTTGCAAAAAAACCCAGACCAATTTACAACAAAATTGAAATTCTGGGGAAATAATTGCAAATTCTGCTTTTTCATATTATCTTTGATGAATGAAAGTTTAACGGTTGATTGAGCGTCAAAGGTAGTCAATCTATCAGGCTGCAGTAGCAGAGTGAAAGGGGAATTATTTATCAATTTACGGTTAACTGCCTTCCATGAACCTTTATTGTTCCTTTCAAAATATGTTATCAGTAAAACGTGTATTATATAACAACAAAATGTAGCTCTCTTACATTGTTACTTTCTAATTTGAAACATGTGTTTATATGTAAAACATATTCTATACTATATATTTATTTATTTATTTATTTATTCATAAGCAAATACAATTCAGGTAAAAACAACAGGCATTTGCCCAAAACTGCTTCAAACCTTGATTTTGAATACACAGTCTAAAGGTTATGCTACTTACGTAACTTAAACGATAATTCGTACACAATTTTGAGTCCAAGAAATGTATCTACTACAATTTTGAATTTATTAGATTGATCAATTTCCAAATACGAATCCAAACAGAACTCTTCCTTCACAATTGCAAGAAAATATTGAAAATTTCACTCAAATCCACAAACTCATGTGAACATCAAAACATATGAATTTATTGAGAAACACAGTTTTAGTTTGTCACAAACATTATTAATACTGTTTAATATTATGTACCTTTCTAATATTGTTACTCTCTCATCTAACATATGTAATCATATATCAGATGAATATCGGGGACCGAGCTTCGCTCTGGAGTACAAAAGCATAAAAAATTTATCACGAAAGAAGAAATTATTATTACATTCATACAGAAATGTTCTATCTAATCACAGTAAATTGAGATTAATTCCCAGAGGTGGGCGATGCAAAAATTTTTCTCACAGAGACCCGGTTGCACAAAAGCCGGTTAAATTTCAATCCTGATTAACTACACGTGAACCAAATCAGAGAACACCATTCCAAAAAGATGGATCTACTGGAATTAATCAGGAATGAAAATAACCCGGCATTTTCGCAACCGGCACTAAGTATCTGATTGAATGATTACTAAAGTTCAACAGCTGAGTCATAATTTTGACACAGTCCCACACACATGGACTCGCTCACTCACTTCCATCACCAACAGACGACGAAATAATTATTATCATCTGTTTTTCCAAGGATGAATAATAATTATCCTCTTAATGTCTCTCAGCGAGTTTTTCGAGGGATGAGACCTAGTGCAATCGAATCTTTGTATTATAAACCTACTATGTTCTGAATTTCGTGAGAATCGTTGGAGCCGTTTTCGAGATCCGGTGAAATACAAACATACATCTAAACATCTGAACATCTGAACATCTAAACATCTAAACATATAAACATCTAAACATCTAAACATCTAAACATCTAAACATCTAAACATCTAAACATCTAAACATTCAAAAATTCAAACATCTAAACATCGAAACATCTAAACATCTAAACATCTAAATATCTAAACATCTGAACATCTTAAACATCTAAACATCTGAACATCTAACATCTAAACATCTAAAATTCAAACATCTAAACATCTAAACATTTTCCAAATTCAAACATCTAAACATCGAAACATCTAAACATCTAAATATCCAAACATCCTAAACATCTAAACTCTGACATCAACATCTAAACATCTAAACATCTAAACATCTAAACATCTGAACATCTAAACATCTAAACATCTAAACATCTAAACATTTATACATATAAACATAAGTTGCTCGTTTGATAGTATAGGATGAAGTTTTTCTATGTTCAATTTCAGTTGATGGAGGATATTTCCACACTTTTCCATTAATTAAATTCTATAATGAGAAATAAGAAGGTAATACTCAATCTTGATTGAGAAATTCATTATTTATACATTGAAAATTGCATTTTTCTTGACAGATAAAATGTAATCGATCATTCGAAACAAGAATGAGCAGTTAATATTACATGAAATACACCGGTATCAGCTATCCTCTAGGCAGTGACAAGGCAGAGAATCTACAACGATGTTCTCCTATCTTATACCACTGCCATTATAACGTGGACCTCACTATAGCTGTAGTGGAGTCCACGTTATAATGGCAGTGGAGAAATATAGCAGAACAACGTTGCAGACCCTCTGTCTTGTCAATGCCTTCTGTAGACGGTACCTAGCTGATACAGGTTTATCGAAGTAATATTATCTGTTCATTCTCGTTCAAAATAATTAATTATATTTTATTAAGCGAGAAACTATATCCTTACCTATTAAACGAGCAATTTCTGTTTATATGTTTACATGTTTGTATTTCACCGGATCTCGAAAATGGCTCTAACGATTCTCACGAAATTCAGAACATAGTAGGTTTATAATATAAAAATTCGATTGCACCAGGTCTCATTCCTGGGAAAACTCGCTGAAGGACGTTAAAAGGATAATTATTATTCATCCTTGGGAAAACAGCTGATAATAATTATTTCGTCGTCTATTGGTGATGGAAGTGAGTGAGCGAGCTCATGTGTGTGGGACTGTGTCAAAATTATGACTCAGCTGTTGAATTTTGTAATCATTCAATCAGGTACTTAGTGCCGGTTGCAAAAAATCCGGGTTATCCCCAATCCCGATCGATTCTAGTAAAACCATCTTTTTGAAATGGTCTTCTCTAATTTGGTTCACGTGAAACCAATCAGGACAAAAATTTAACCGGTCTTTGTGCAACCGGGCCTTTGTGAGGGAAATTTTTGCATTCCTCTGGGAATTAATCTCAATTCACTGTGATTAGATAGAACATTTCTTTATGATCTATGAATATTATCATAATTTCTTCTTTTGTAATAAATTTCTATACTTTTGTACTCCAGAGCGAAGCTCGGTCCCCGATATTTTTTCAATAATTTCATGATGAATTTTCATAATCAAGATGAGATATTCTGTTGATTAATTATCAATTCTACATTTTTAGAAGACGATCCAGCAACAGAGCAAAGCGAGAAAGAGATAGAGCTATCCGCTTTGTTGAATGATAGACAAGGATAGCAATACCATTGCTAATCAAACACTGCCATTATAACGTGGACCTCACGATAGCTACCTTTTCGCACAGAGCCCCGAAGAGACCAAAGAGTTCTATCTGTCTCAAATGGAGCTATCTTCACACTGTCAGGATTGCTTGAATGGAAAGCTCAGCAGGTGCTCTATGAAGAGTGCTGGCAGTGGATCTCTGTTTTTTTAAAGCTCTGTGGTTGCATTTCTTCCTTAAATTGATGAGCTCTAATTAACATTTGTGTGGAGCTTCCAGGGAAGAGCTGATCTAGGGGTTTTTCAGACAAATTAAAGATGTTAAAGTTAGATACTATGAGATACCATTGGGGAGTGTTAGTGTAACTTATCAGAGAAACCATCTGTTTGAAGTAAATCACACAAGATGTGGGTCTCCAGATATCTCAACAAATGAATCCAACCTCTTTCATTACTAAAGTCAAGATGATAAGAGGTTTCAGACAGGACTGTCAGATTAATTATTATGAAGGTAATCCAGATCTTCCCAAAAATGAAGGTATTCAGTTGTGAGGTAAAGCTTTCAACCTCAAAGATGTTGAATCTGATAATGATGTTTATAGTGAGGTCCACGTTATTATGGCAGTTGAGAGAGCTGAAACAGCGTTGCCAATTCTCTGCCTTGTCACTGCCTTCTGTAGAGGATAGATTATAACGGTATATCTGACGAAATATCAACTTTATTTGTTTGTTATAATTTGTTGTATTACTTTGTTATAATTCTTGTTTAAAATGATAAATTTTATTACTTCCGTCAAGATAATATATTTTTTCTACAACTGCGCGTAAAAAAAATTTACATACTCAATTCTCCTCGTAAAACAGCTTATTTCTGAGGAGAATCTACTTTTTCGCTCGCTAACCATCCACGCATGCGCAGTATATTTTCTTCACGCTCGGTATTTATTCGCGCATGCGCTAAAGAGTTTCTTCATGCTCGCCAATCAGCTGATGGTAAGTAGCTCGCCAAAAGGTCAGATCTTAACCTAAGAAGTCGGTCATGGTAACTCTGCCAATATAAGTAATTTAACAGGTTTGGGCAGTTGTGGAAAAAAAATTGTATGTAATGCTTCTTTATCGCTCTTGCAAAATTATCACTGTTTTGCGCGAGCAATAAAGTCGTGCATTACGCTCTTGATACATAAATAGCTATTTCATACGGACAAATAAACGCCAACTATTCTAACAAGAAGTCCGGGTGACCCAGAATATCGGGAACACTTAAAAACACCATAAAACATTAGTGGGAAGAGCAAAAATGATTTTATTCAAACTGATGTAAAGTTCAAGACTTGTCATTTGTGAATTATTATTAATATCATTTATCACTTTTTGACAATGACTTTTTTAAGATGGCTTCCTCCTGCACGAATACACTCTTGAAATCCGTGTTGACGATTCCTCATTGATCGATCATCTCATTTGGGATTTTGCGGATTTCATCTTGAATTCTGTTTTAATTTTTAGTTAATTCGAAATTATTGATCAAATTGTGTGTGAAATCCACTCTGCACGGCATTAAATGCGGCAACCGTGGGAGTGAGTATTGTTTGGTAACCGTGTAATCAAATCAAATTCAAATTCAAATTTGAGTATTGTTTGGTAACCGTGTAATCCCACGATTAGGTTGCGTTTCCTTGTCCCATGAATCGCCAGATCTGTCCACCTGCGATTTTCTGTTTGTGGAGCTATCTCAAATCGAAAGTTTTCACAACTTAACCAATAACTGTGATTGATCATACATAACAACATCAGAATGAAATTAACAATATCCCAGCTGAAATGTTGTAGCAATCTTTCAGGAATCTCAATACAGATTTCAAGAGTGTATACGCTGTAATGGGCTTCCTGGGGGGTTACCTCTTGTAATGATCTCCACGTAGTTTGAGGTTCACCTCCGCCCGGGAGCAGGAAGGCCAATACAAAGAATGAGTGGAATGAGTCCGGACTAATCGGTCTGGGAGGTAGTTATTCTCTCCTTTCAACTCGATTACACCGTCTCCATAGAACTCAAAAAAATATAAAGATAATATCCAATCACAAATGATGGAATGTGGTGTAACGTGGCGTTTGCGAATAAATCAATAAGCTCAACACTTCCGGCTGACTCCCACAGCCAAGAATATAGTTCAGGGAGACCTTTGCTCGTCTTATAACTATACCTTGTGAGTTTGCCAAACACGGGATAAAATGAATTGCTATAAGTTGATAATAAACTGCAAATATAATGCGCACAAAAAATCCACACTTTATACAAAAAATCACAGTCTAATGTGTACAACACATTCAACACTGTGATGATAATTTGAAGAGTTACTATATTTAAAGTTTTTAGCAGGATATTTGATTGAACAAAGTCCAGATATTGAATTGGAGAGATTTGATGATATTTGAAAAATAAGTTAATTACTAGCCTTGAGCGACTGAGACTCAGGGGGCTGGCGTGGAAAGCAAGGAATGAGATTACAATTAATACAAATTTCATGTATTGTCGGAGACTCTCAGTTTCAAATAATTCGTCGTTAGCGCTTTGTTATATTTTATCGATGCACTGCACTGTGCATTGGGGCCAATACAAAATGATGAAATGAAATTACTCACTCGATGTCTTCGGGTGAAAATTGACTGGACCTCGGATATGGATCGCTCACGTTGTGGCACAGGCAGAGTGTCGGCGGCTAAGTTCGGTGAAGTTTTAATTTTTTATATTTTACTTCACTCCGTGATTAATCAAAAAATATATAAGAGACGGTATTTGGTGCTGATTTACAGTTATTTTTGGACATTTACTCTAACATTTAAAACAATTAAACGGGGAACATTCAACCATGGTTGTCTACCGCTAGATGATCATCTGGGAAGTGGTTATTCTTCAAGATACTTAAGTTCATACACCCTTGAATAATTAAATCTGGGCTTCTGATAGGTTGAATTAATTCAAAATGGCTTTCGTCACAATGACGTTTGCAAATGAAGAAAGTAGTTCCCAGATGTAGTGATTCAAAATCAGCAATTTACATAAATTTGAAACCGGGATATTTTTTAATACAAACAAAAGTCGAACCTCTTATCACTAGAACATACCGTATGAAGCTAGCTTCTCCCTTATTAGACATCACATTCACGTGTTGATTACAAGAATCACTGACCTACGATAACATTGGCACAAGCCATGTGATACAGTGATGTGAAGTGCGAGGAAATAAAAATAATTACAAAAATATAAATTTTATTCTACGAAAGAAAATAAAGCAATAGCAAGGAGGCTATTTGATAATAACGGTACAAAGATAAGCGCTTGACAGGTGATTGTCTGCTTATAACCACAATTCAACTACTATATACCGGTGAGTAAACACTACTTTAATCTATTTATTTTATTGCATGTTGTCTTTCAATATTTTCTTATTCAACATCTTCAAGATATTTTAAAATTCAAATATGAAAAATATAGAACATTCTTCTCGTCTTATTGACAGGTAAATAATTTATGAGGCTGTGCTCCCTTGACATTTTTTAAAAACATGCTGACTAAATGAGGTTAGTTTTCTAATAGTTCCTATTCATAACAATAATTTCACATGGGAAAGAGTGCACAATGAATTCATTATTATATATAAATGACATACAAGAAAAGATACATAGTGAAACATTATAAACATAAGGTGAGATAATAGCAGTAGTTATATTAGCTAGGTCTTGTATTTGTTTACAACAGCTTCTCATGTTAGAAATATTTCTATTTTCTATAATTTGATTTCCTATAATTCATTTATCAATTTTAGTTCCTTAAAAAGAAGGATATCGTGACAACGTACAGGAGGAAGTAATCTATGAATTGAGTAAAATAAAATTAGAGGTGGAAGTAAAATTGGTTTGTTTTTTCAGATTGATTTCTACATGGATGCAGGTTTGATGCCTAGTGAGATCGGACTCCCCAAGTGACTGGTGTATTTACTAGTAGTTCTGTGAACAGTAGACCTCACGCAGTATTCTCATCCACAAGTACCTGATTGAAACTATAGACCTTAATATGGAAATACAGCAATAGACTGGCTTCTCCACACATCTGTGTAATCACTTGTCATCTGATTTATGATGAATAATTCTATAGTCTGATTTTTACTCCAATATTGGCGTATGAAGGAGGCTCCTTTTTCCTTCTATATTATCCTCGAAATGCAAAATTTCCAAAAACCTTGTATATACGTCGACGCGCAATTAAAAAGGAACTACCTGTCAAATTTCATGAAAATCTATTACCGCGTTTCGCGTAAATGCGCAACATATAAACATATAAACATATAAAATATAAACATATAAACATATAAACATAGAAACATATAAACATATAAACATATAAACATATAAACATAAAACATATAACATATAAACATATAAACATATAAACATAAAACATATAACATATAAACATATAAACATATAAACATATAAACATATAACATATAAACATATAAACATATAACATATAAACATATAAACATATAAACATATAAAATATAAACATATAACATATAAACATATAAACATATAAACATATAAACATATAACATATAAACATTCAAACATTTAAACATAAAGAGAAATGCCAAACCGTCGACTTGAATCTTAGACCTCACTTCGCTAGGTCAATTATGTATAATATTAATTAAAAACAAATTTGACCAGAATTATTTCATTGCCGTCTGGCATTTTGATATATCTTGGAAGCAAAGCAGCCAGTCTACAAGATACATATATATGTATATTTCTAATGACTCGGTGCTTATTAATAATTGATTATTCAAATTATTCATCAAATTATACGATTTATTTAAAATTGTATTACATCTTCGTTCATGCTAATCGAATAGTCAATGATATTTTATTCAGTTTATTTACACTTTATCTACAGTTTCGAATAGTCAACGTTATTATAATGTAATGTTTTTGGACCATTTTCGTCTGTCTTTTAAAACATGCAAATAAGTCAACATAACCTTAAAATACACTTGGCGCGAATCTATAGTGGATTTATAAGCTCGATTTTGGGCATTTGAATAAGAAGCACTTTTAGTTATTGGTAGCCTCAGATGACGTCATCTGCCTGTAGGTTTTCGTCTCTGCAACGGAAAAACCTGTTTTTTGGTGCGCTGTTACCTATCGGCAGAGCAATAGCTAACAGAACGTCTCTGCAACGAAATTGGCCTGTTAAATAGTTAAGTCCGCGCTGTTAACTATGGGCGACGTTTTATGTCAACTCTGCAAATGGGCATTAATGAAGTAATTGTCAAAAAATGTTAGTATTAATATTCTTAATTGAACTTCATATTAGTTTGAATAAAATTATTATATGGCCTTTCTCACTTGTTACTTTCCTTGCCCTACTACCATAGGTAAGGAAAGTATTGCTTTCCAAAAAAATTAAGGTATCCCAATTTCAAGTTTTCTATCCGTTTCAAGGTCCCCTGAGTCCAAAAACATGATTTTTGGGTGTTGGTCTCTGTGTGTGTGTGTGTGTGTGTGTGTGTGTGTGTGTGTGTGTGTGTGTGTATGAGTGTATGCCTGTGAACACCATAACTCCATTCCTAATTAACCGATTGACTTGAAATTTTAAACTTAAGGTCGTTATACCATGAGAATCCGACAATAAGAAATTCAATAAAATTCAATTCAAGATGGCGGAAAAATGGCGGATAATTACTAAAAAAACCATGTTTTTCACGGTTTTCTCGAAAACGGCTCTAACGATTTTCTTCAAATTTTATCATGGATAGCTATTTATATGCCCTATCAACTGACATGAGTCTCATTCCTGGGAAAATTGCTGGAGCTCCGTAAAATTCTTGAGAAAAATGGCGGATAATTACTAAAAAACCATGTTTTTCACGGTTTTCTTGAAAGCTGCTCTAACGATTTTTTCTAATTTATATCATTGATAGCTATTCATATGCCCTATCAACTGACATGAGTCTAATTTCTGGGAAAATGGCAGGAGCTCCGTAATATTCTTGAGTAAAATGGCGGATGATTACTAAAAAACCATGTTTTTCACGATTTTCTAAAAAATAATTTGACCGATTTTTTTCAAATTCATACCCTGTATAGTTATTTATTAGCTCCATCAACTGGCATGAGTCTCCTTTCTGGGAATCCAATGGGGGATCCACCCCATCCTTGAGAAATGGACCTAGTTACCTCCTTCTCGTGCATGAGGTAGGTAGGAAGCGCAGTTCATGAAAAGAACACATAGTCGTGATATTTCATCTGTAGAGCAGCTGTTTTGACAACTTTAAAAAAATGACGACTAAAAAAATCATCAAATTTCACAATTCACACAAAGAAAAAGTTCTCTGAAAACAATTATACACATAATTATACAGAAGTCTGATCGTAGTTTCAAATATGAGCAAGGAAAGTTGTGTGAGTGTACCACACCAGATTTTTTTATGGCGTTTTCAAAAATTCCCGTTATTCTGGGTCACCCAGAATATTGAACACTCTAGATACAAGTTAGAAATCAAATTCAATTAAATAAATCATATACCATTCTATACATACAAATAAACGATCAACCCAGTCAAATACATGAGAACTCATATACGAAGTTCGGAGTTGAATTAATTAGTTATCCTATAGTAATTGCCTTACCAAAATAGCTCAAACTTCAGGAATACTTGATGCTTAGAATTGATAGGTAATTATGAAAGCAATACGTCGACTGCGGTTAAGTATGTGTGTCAAAAGCAGCTGTGGGCGAACTTCTAAGCTCTCTAAGCATCAAACTAAGTTAGCCCTGTTAAGCACACATCATATCGAGTTATAATCATATTCAAGCTCTCACATTGTAAATCGATGACTCTCGGATAGAAGAAAAAGAAGAAGGAGAAAAAAATGAGGAGGAGAAGAAGAAGAAGAAGAAGAAGAAGAAGAAGAAGAAGAAGAAGAAGAAGAAGAAGAAGAAGAAGAAGAAGAAGAAGAAGAAAAAGAAGAAAAAGAAGAAGAAGAAGTAGAATTAAGAGGAGATTGAGGAGATGAAGGAGAAGAAGAAGATGAAGAAGGAGGAGGAAAAGAGGAAGAAACATGTACAAAAAGAAGCATGAAGCAGAAGAATGAGATGGAGCAGGATGAGAAGAAGAAGTAGAAGGAGAAAAATGAGGAGTAGGGGAAACACAAGAAAAAGGAAAATAAGAAGAAGAGGAAGAAGAAGGAGAAGAAAAATAAGAGGATGAAGGAGAAGAAAAATAAGAGGATGAAGGAGTAGAATAAGGAGGAGGAACAGAGGAGGAAGCATGAACAAAAAGAAGAAGCATGAAGGAGAAGATAGAGCAAGAGATGATAAAGAAAAAAAATAAGAAGAAGAAGATGTGATGATAAAGAAAAAAAATAAGAAGAAGAAAAATATGTGATGATAAAGAATAATGATGAAGAGGTGGAGAAGGAGAAGAAGGAAAGGAAAAAGGAGGAGTAGGTTGTGAAGAATGAGGAGGTGGGGAAGAAGGAGGAGAAGAAGAAAAAGACGGAGAAGAAGAAGAGGAAGATAAAGAAGAAGAGGGAGAAAAAGTAGTAGAAGAAGAAGAAGGAAAACGAGGAGGAGGAGGAGAGAAAGAAGAGAAGGAAGAAAAGCATTTGAATAGGAAAAAACACTTTGAATGTGCTGGTATATATAAAGTTATATAGATGTATTTGTGGGAATGTATTTTTATGTAAAGGTGTGTGAGGGTATGTGAGGATATGTGCCGATAGAACTCTGTAAATAGGACTCACTCACTCAAGTGATTTAGGCTGATTCGTTCGTAAAGTTTACCGCAGACGAAAGGGTTTATTTCTTGATCGACAGTTGATTCTCCTCAATCATTATTGTTGATTATTCAGATAAAATTGACAATAAAATTTCAAGAGAAGAGTTATGTATGATTCGAAGGGCCAGTTGCACGTACGTCAGTTAACGTTTATCCACGATTAAATGCTATATTTTAATCGAGATTAGCGCCAACCGATGCATTTTAGTTGCACAAGACAGAAATTTCAAGCGATACGCCGATTAAACCAACCGGTGTAATGAATGGTAATTCTGATTAGTTGACACTATTTAAACGGCGATTAGCTTAAACGAAGAAAATTTGGTTGCACAAAGGCAAAAATCGAAAATTAAAGCCGGTTAAACTGTGTCACGTTATTCTTTATATTTAAATAACGATTAGCCTCCTGCTTGGCATCAGTCGGTAAAGCATGAGATTTGATATAATTAGGTCGTGGTTTTCTAATAGTATTCAGTCTTAAAAAATCTTGATAGGCCTAGATATGGGCTTCTCCTATAACTCTTGTAATTCAATAAATAATAAATATATATGTAAATGATACTTATACTATAGAGTTGAGGAATAAAAAATAAATTGCACACCATGAAAGTTTCATACATATATTACATAAATAATGCAAAGATCAATCGAGGCAAAAAATATATATAGAGCGATAAAAAATATAATATAAAAATAGAACAATAATTGAAATCAATAAAAATATCACAGGCTAAACTTTATATTCTAGATTTATGGCACGAATCATTACCATGTGCCTTTATCTTAAAATCATATGCATTCTGTTGCATGTAGCTGCGATATGCGCTTGCTAATACTTGTCGACTTGGATAATTCAATCAAAAATATGTGCTCTAAGATCAGCTTGATAAATTAGCCACTAATAATCCAAATATATATATATTAAAATCTCTAGTATTTAGTAGATTTATTTGTATCGAATATATATTTTTATCTCAGGGTGCAAGATTCGGCACCTGACGGAATAGGTAGAGCCATTCATCTAGTGAATTAGAACTATAATAAATTATCGCAAATTGTATTGCAAAAAATTAAATATTATATGCATATGTTTTAATAGCCTAGATTTCGTACTTCTTTGATTAAATAGAAATTTCTAAAATATTGATCTATATTTTTCTTTCAATTAAATACCTTTAATACTAATTTTACTTGCGCAAGTATTACTCTTATTAATTTCTCAATTTATAATAAAACCCTTTCGGCGAGCTAGCTTTGATCATCAGATTAATTCGAAGCACTAGGGCGCCCATCACTAAATTCAAATTTAATCACTCACGTGTCGAAAATCTTCTTGTAAGCCGCCGATGTCGATCCAACTCCATGTGGTCCGGGAATATGGTAGCCGGAATCGTCTCCTCCAAGGGTTATAAATTTAATTAAAGAATAAAAATGACTTCTGCTTCACAATAGCATCACGAAGTCTTTTAAGAAATTAATAATTTACTTTAACTTTAACTTTTACAAAATCATTAGTAAGGTACTTCGCTCTAAAATATTTGGGGTCCTCTTATGGTGGCATTTGGCTGGCGAGTGCTGGTTCTTCCTTCTCAAGTTTTACAGATCCTCTTTCCGACTTTCAAATTAGCATAAAATTAAATATCTTAGTCCTCCGCCATTTAGGTTCAAATAGATCTTACAAAAAATACCAAAATATTGCTTAGATTATATGATTAATAATTTCTTTGCATTCGAGCCATATCGATAACATAGATTACACAAATTTTAACACAAAATCTAGTACATTTATATAAATATATAGAAATATTTTTGAACTGGCCTACAGTTGCCGCCTATTAACTGCCGTTTTACTATTGGTGCATGCAAATTTTATTCGGTATTCATGCGCCTGGTAACTCTTATTTCCTGAATACATTGCTTGCAGGGCCGCCAACCTAACTACACACATTTCATATTCTCACAAATGATTCCTTTTAGACAATAATTTCGATTCACAAAACTTCTGGGCTTATATCTTATAGTATTTCTTAGGTCTTAATATAAATAATTTTCTATACATCAGGTACAATACTTTTCTTTTGCTAATGGCTCTTTGGTTTTTTTGTAGCTGGTCCACTTTAACTCTTTTCAGGTAACAAACGTGGCATAATTAAAAGTAATAAATATAAAACATATAAATAAATATACCGACATTAATAAATAATATAAATAACATAATAAATAACTTTTTGGGTACAGTTTCTTTTTATAAACATATGTTCAACAGACGTCACCTATTTGATTTAGGTGGCTTTGCTCAGCTGGTCGCTGTTCTACATTTCATAGTGCTACATGTTACATCAGAATTTGCCATCGACTTTCATAACTAACCTAACTGCTCAATTTTTTCTCTTAAAAAGGTAATTAACAAATTTTAATTTTACTATCCCCGCTTGTGTCCTTTTTTAGTGGATGTAGCTAATTTAATTACACATTTAAAAATTGTTCTTTTCCTTATTGCAGGCTTCTAACGGCTGGAAAGAATTAAAATACTGGATTGTTGCCATGCGGTCCTATGCCAAGATTAAATTTATTAAGGAAGGTTAGTAATCGGTTTGATAATAATGTTTTCCTTGATTTCTTATCATATTTATTTCAAAATTCTGTGATGTGGTTTGTAGAAATTTCGTGGCTTTCCCGTATCTTTTGGGTTTTCTGCTTGTAGCTGTTGTAGGCTGGCTAGGTTATCTGCTGTTGATTTGTGAGGCTGTCCTATTGATAATTTTTTTCATCATAAATTTAAAGCCCTTGTATCTGGTATACTTTTCTAAACAAATCCTAGCTTCCTTAATGGTAATTTCTTTTAATCCATTCTTTTTCCAAATATCCTGCACTCTTAACTCATCCTTCCTTTTCATTTTCGTTTAAAATTCTCGATCTCGGTTCATTATAAATTAGTAGGCTCACAACAATAATCATTTTTATAATATTAACTTTCCACTCATCAATACTAGATTCTTTTAATAATAACAATATAATATTTTCCATCATATCTACAACACAGTCTTTTATTAATATCACAGCCATTATAACTAATATTAAACACAATATCCAAACATTTATCATCTTTTGCATAGTATAACTTCTCATCAGATAGTAGCCAGGTACTTCCATTTTATTGCCATTATTCCTTATTTCTTTCACTCTTCCTAGACACCGTTTATCCTTCATCAGTCTCAATAAGTAGTCCACTCCATTATTTTCCCGGCATGAATCCATAATATCATTCCTATCAGTTCCGTTTCTGTCATATTCCTTTGGCCTATTTTTCCGGTCACATCGCTGATCATAGCCTTTAAAACGTATGTGCCGCGGATGCATGACGTCGGCAATCTCTTCCTGTCCTCCTTGGTGTCGGTCCGGTGTCCTCCTCGGGCGTTTGAACCGTGCATGCGGCCTGTATGCGTGCGCGCGGTTCGTCCGTCTCTTTCGCTTCTTCCGCCTCCGGGCCTTGCGATGCATGTTCTCCCGAATGCCGTCCTCCTCGTCCTGATGTCGGCTGGGTGTCCTCGGGCGCTTTCGTCTCCGGGCCTTATGATGCATGCCTCTTTTCTCCTGCATGTTGTCCTCTCGTTCTTCCATGGGGTCCTTGGTTTGCCTTGTGGTGGAATGATGCGCGGGTGTAGGCTCTGTGTGCGGATGCATGGTGGTGGTCAAAACAGGTAGTATGGTGGCGGTCTCTTGATGTGCGGGCTGCTCTACCTGCGGTGATGGATCGTCGGCGGGTTGCTCTTCGGTGGGGAACAAGAAACTTAATAGAGGTTGATGCCTGCGGCTGGCTTTAATTGCATGGTGGGCGGCGTTTTTTAGTGGTAGGCTGTCCTGTATTGGCATCGGTTTTTCTAATATTTTCGGTTCTTCTAATAATGTTTCCGGTAAATCACTTCTGAATGTGGTGTATGACGTTGAAATACTGCTTTTCTTGGTTTGTTTCATGGAGCTTGTAGGTGCTATATCGGGGGTATCATATAGTCCTGGTTTATTAGCTGTAGTTTTCTGTATATCTGGTGGCGGGTCGTTGGGGCTGGGTTCTGGGTTTTTTGTTGATTTGATCCTGTGGCATACGCTAATGTATAATTTTGACTTACTTGTTGAGGTGGCGGTTTATAATTTCTGTTGTAATTGTTTTGTGTGTGATTATTATGTGAGGTTTAATCGATCACGGCCATCATAGTGATTCTTACGATTGCTCTGCTGGGCATAGTGGTTGGTTGTGCGATTTTGAAATTTTCATTATTCCATACCATTTTGCCTGTGCTCATAGCGGCGTTCAAATTGAGGAGCAGATCGGTAGCGATCATATGATACCGGTTCATAATTTTGGCTGTTATACTGATTAAATTTTGAGTTATGTAGATTTGGTGCGTATCTCTGGTCTGAACGGTGGTTTGATATTGCCATTGCAGACTGTATGCCATATAAATGATTTATCAGCTGCTTACAATCAGTAATGGGTTGTGTGGTGAGTGCCATTCTAACTTGATACGGTAGCTTCTTTAAAATAATACTTGCTAATGCCGATTCATTAATGGGCTCGCTCAATTGAGAATTTTTAAACTGTAGGGCAGTGACGAAAGTGGTACATGCACCGTCTAAGTTAGGGTTGAAATCGCATGATATAATGTCCGCTAGCACGTCCAACTGTTTACTTCTGCTCCAATACTGTTCCAGGAAGACAGCGACAAACTCATCCAATGATGTAAATTCATGGGCTCTACTCCGAAAGAACATCAGGGGTTCGCCAATTAAATTAGTCAAACGGAGACGCCAAAAATTCCAAGAGGTAGGTGCAAGAGTTTGTACTAATTTTATCTGATCAATGAATGGTTGAGGTTGCAAATGGCGATCAGTATTGTCAAATTTTCCTAGTCCTTGTAATATACTATGTACGTTGAGGTTGTCTGTTTGAATCCCTTGAGGTTGT
Source organism: Nilaparvata lugens (assembly GCF_014356525.2). Lineage (NCBI taxonomy): Eukaryota > Metazoa > Arthropoda > Insecta > Hemiptera > Delphacidae > Nilaparvata > Nilaparvata lugens. Next base: position 46,421,521 of record NC_052511.1, on the reverse strand, counting down.
TGTTGAATATGATTTTCAATGCTATTATTTTTTCCTGTGTTATCTGCCATTGACTATTATGTGTAATTTTATTTGCGTTTATTTCTTGATTTAATTGAGTCAGAGTGGATTTTTGAATTAGTAGAGTTCCATTTAAAGCTTTACAGGTTTCAGTATTTTGATTGATGCTACCTTGCAGTTGGTTCATTTTTGTGGACGTATTAATCTGTTTATTTTGTATTTCTTTAATACTGTTAATATTTTTGTCAACTGTAGTTGTTAAGTTTTGATTGGCAACGGTAATTTGTTTGTGGATTTCTTGGTGGCAATCGGCCTTAATGTTATTGGTATATCCTGAATGGGTGTAGTGATTTGTATGGTTAGGTATCTATCCTTTCGTTGAGCTCAATGTAACCGTATCCAACCTTTCCGATAATCCTGCCGTAACTTTATCCTGACTTTCTTTCTGTAGATTTATCATTGCTTTTAATCTTCCCTATGATTCTCTACTTTAGCCTCAATAGTATCCAACCGTCGTTCTACTGATTTATAGCGCCCGCTGTCTCTTTCATGCCCTGTTCCATTGTTTGCTTATTTGCCTCTTCCATTTCCACATTCTCTTTTTTAATCTCCTGCATCATTTTGTCCATTGTGTTTTGTAGCATAATATTGAACATACTGCTAGTTTGTTCCATCATTACCTTTTGAAAAGGATCTAGCTCTGTGACTGAAAATAGACTTTGTTGCTCAGATGTGACTCGGCCTCTGGAGATGCGGGTTCGGCAGGCTGCTCCTCGCCCCTTCAAAGTTGATCTCTACTATCCGTTGATTCAATGGTGTGTCAGCGGCGTCGATTCGAGTGGATGATAGAGGTTGCAGACCTGGTGGATCGAAGACTATCGACCCGACGCTTCCTGGTTCCCTTTCTCGTGGCGTATTGGCATCTACCGTGGTGGGGTTTGATGTGCTTGGAGTCGACAAAGTGGGATCTGTGCAACCGCCGTACATATATGAACTTCCGAGTTTGCGGGAGTGTGATTCATTATGTCAAATATGATAAATGCTAATTAAACAGTGATAATAATGATAAGCGAAGATGCTTAAAAAGAGACACAAACCGGGACTTACAGTGAACAGTGATGTGTAAAGTGTTTGGATACTCTTACAACAAGGTATTTATACTTAAGTTTTTACAATGCTCTAGCGCCCCCAATGTTTTGTTGATTTATTCTTGGCTAGTTTACAGGCTGCAACTTATTTTCCAACCGGCTTAAACACCTAATATATTTTGACTAGAAAGTAATAGCAGTTTAGGCTTATAAAATATAATCTCTCTCTATAAACATGTAATTTTTCACAGTACTAATAATATAAAATTTTCTTTAAAACATATAATTTCTCTCTATTTAAAGCTCTTGTTTCCCCAAAAAGTAATACAAATTTTCCTTCGCCAGTTTTCCTCACAACTCGTATAAGTTATCTATAATTTTCAATATGGTTATTGACTTAATTTCAAATAATTATTCGATGAGCTTGGCTCTCATCATCAGTCCCACGTTGGTACGCCATGTCTTTGTTTTTATACTATTGAAAAGATGATAAATGTTTGGATATTGTGTTTAATATTAGTTATAATGGCTGTGATATTAATAAAAGACTGTGTTGTAGATATGATGGAAAATATTATATTGTTATTATTAAAAGAATCTAGTATTGATGAGTGGAAAGTTAATATTATAAAAATGATTATTGTTGTGAGCCTACTAATTTATAATGAACCGAGATCGAGAATTTTAAACGAAAATGAAAGGAAGGATGAGTAAGAGTGCAGGATATTTGGAAAAAGAATGGATTAAAGAAATTAACATTAAGGAAGCTAGGATTTGTTTAGAAAAGTATACCAGATACAAGGGCTTTAAATTTATGATGAAAAAAATTATCAATAGGACAGCCTCACAAATCAACAGCAGATAACCTAGCCAGCCTACAACAGCTACAAGCAGAAAACCCAAAAGATACGGGAAAGCCACGAAATTTCTACAAACCACATCACAGAATTTGAAATAAATATGATAAGAAATCAAGGAAAACATTATTATCAAACCGATTACTAACCTTCCTTAATAAATTTAATCTTGGCATAGGACCGCATGGCAGCAATCCAGTATTTTAATTCTTTCCAGCCGTTAGAAGCCTGCAATAAGGAAAAGAACAATTTTAAATGTGTAATTAAATTAGCTACATCCACTAAAAAAGGACACAAGCGGGGATAGTAAAATTAAAATTGTTAATTACCTTTTTAAGAGAAAAAATTGAGCAGTTAGGTTAGTTATGAAAGTCGATGGCAAATTCTGATGTAACATGTAGCACTATGAAATGTAGAACAGCGACCAGCTGAGCAAAGCCACCTAAATCAAATAGGTGACGTCTGTTGAACATATGTTTATAAAAGAAATACTGTACCAAAAAGTTATTTATTATTGTTATTTATTATATTTATTAATGTCGGTATTTTATTTATATGTGTTTATATTTATTACTTTTAATTATGCCACGTTTGTTACCTGAAAAGAGTAAAGTGAATACAAGCTACCAAAAAACCAAGAGCCATTAGCAAAAGAAAAGTATTGTACCTGATGTATAGAAAATTATTTATATTAAGACCTAAGAAATACTATAAGATATAAGCCCAGAAGTTTTGTGAATCGAAATTATTGTCTAAAAGGAATCATTTGTGAGAATTATGAAATGTGTGTAGTTAGGTTGGCGGCCCTGCAAGCGGCGAATTTAAAAATTACTATGTTTAAGTGTTGTCAGGAGGAGTGCGTTTAGAAGTATATTTATGATATTATGTGTGTTGAGGAGGAGAATTTGTTATTGTATTGATAAAGGTATAAAGGAGATGCAGCAAATATGTCTGCGATCTGTGATAGAAGTATGAGAGTATAATTTATAAATAAAGTATAGTGTATATCGATGTATTGAAGGGTGGGTTTTCATTAAAAACATTGTGATTCTCAAATATTTTGAATTCAAACCAGGGGCGCGTGTAACATATTAAATCTGGGTAGACAAAAAAGCCCTAACAGAAACAGTAATAGGTCTGAAATAAAGTAACTGGCTAATATCGCCAATAGATAATAACCAGATTAGATAGCATCAGCTTATTCTGGCTAAATGGTACAAGAACCTAAAAAGGATTTGAAGGAAGTTTATTGCTCATAAATAGATATTATATAAAATATTTGAAGATTGAGGTTATGTACATGTATTCACGGATCGGTGACCTAGAGATCGATCAAACCGAGGAACGTAGAATCTGACCAAAACCCTTGGCAGAGCTTATTGCAATCAGATGGTGTGCAATATGAAAAAAAACACCGTCCACGTGGCTAATTATTAGGTAGCATGGAATTAATATTAATGTATAGAATATTAACTAGCATGCAAAGAGCATAATAAAAAAAACCAAATAAAAATAATTTAATGTATTCAGGAAATAAGAGTTACCAGGCGCATGAATACCGAATAAAATTTGCATGCACCAATAGTAAAACGGCAGTTAATAGGCGGCAACTGTAGGCCAGTTCAAAAATATTTCTATATATTTATATAAATGTACTAGATTTTGTGTTAAAAATTTGTGTAATCTATGTTATCGATATGGCTCGAATGCAAAGAAATTATTAATCATATAATCTAAGCAATATTTTGGTATTTTTTGTAAGATCTATTTGAACCTAAATGGCGGAGGACTAAGATATTTAAATTTTATGCTAATTTGAAAGTCGGAAAGAGGATCTGTAAAACTTGAGAAGGGAGAACCAGCACTCGCCAGCCAAATGCCACCATAAGAGGACCCCAAATATTTTAGAGCGAAGTACCTTACTAATGATTTTGTAAAAGTTAAAGTTAAAGTAAATTATTAAATTTCTTAAAAGACTTCGTGATGCTATTGTGAAGCAGAAGTCATTTTTATTCTTTAATTAAATTTATAATCCCTTGGAGGAGACGATTCCGGCTACCATATTCCCGGACCGCATGGAGTTGGATCGACATCGGCGGCTTACAAGAAGATTTTCGACACGTGAGTGATTAAATTTGAATTAGTGATGGGCGCCCTAGTGCTTCGAATTAATCTGATGATCAAAGCTAGCTCGCCGAAAGGGTTTATTATAAATTGAGAAATTAATAAGAGTAATACTTGCGCAAGTAAAAATTAGTATTAAAGGTATTTAATTGAAAGAAAAATATAGATCCATATTTTAGAAATTTCTATTTAATCAAAGAAGTACGAAATCTAGGCTATTAAACATATGCATATAATATTTATTTTTTGCAATACAATTTGCGATAGTTTATTATAGTTCTAATTCACTAGATGAATGGCTCTACCTATTCCGTCAGGTGCCGAATCTTGCACCCTGAGATAAAAATATATTCGATACAAATAAATCTACTAAATACTAGAGATTTTAATATATATATATATTGGATTATTAGTGGCTAATTTATCAAGCTGATCTTAGAGCACATATTTTTGATTGAATTATCCAAGTCGACAAGTATTAGCAAGCGCATATCGCAGCTACATGCAACAGAATGCATATGATTTTAAGATAAAGGCACATGGTAATGATTCGTGCCATAAACTAGAATATAAAGTTTAGCCTGTGATATTTTATTGATTTCAATTATTGTTCTATTTTATATTATATTTTTTATCGCTCTATATATATTTTTTGCCTCGATTGATCTTTGCATTATTTAGTAATATGTATGAAACTTTCATGGTGTGCAATTTATTTTTTATTCCTCAACTCTATAGTATAAGTATCATTTACATATATATTTATTATTTATTGAATTACAAGAGTTATAGGAGAAGCCCATATTAGGCCTATCAAGATTTTTTAAGACTGAATACTATTAGAAAACCACGACCTAATTATATCAAATCTCATGCTTTACCGACTGATGCCAAGCAGGAGGCTAATCGTTATTTAAATATAAAGAATAACGTGACAACTAATGGACGTAAAAGAATTCTAATAGTCCATTTTATGGTGAATTAAATCCAACTAACGCTGGTTAGGTTCCTATGATAGCAGTCTTCAATTAGTTTTTGGTAAAAAAACTACAAAATTCAAAGTATGAGCTGAATATATGAATGAATTTCATCCGTAAATAGAATAGTGGAGTGTACTTAGCTAATATTAGCATTCAAAATTAGATTCTGATTTTTGAGGTTGGTTTTCGATCTGTTGTCGTCGGCAAAAAGCACTTGACACTGGCGACAGACAGAACATTTTTATGGTGCATGCTTAATGAATGATCTCCGATTCAATAACATAACCTCACTTTTATGCCATTTGTTCAGAACTCAGACCAGTTATTGAATAATAATGTAAAATATAGGATAATAATATAATATATAGAATAATGATTATATAACTGGTCTACTAAGGATCAGAATAATAGCATCACTGTCGGTTAAATTACAGTGTAGCCGGATTGTGAAACCGTAAATATCTTGGTTCGTTAACTGGAAAACCTATTCGGGAATAAAAACTAACTGATCTTTGTGGAACAGAAATGAATAGGTAAAACTAACGCCAGTTTGTTAATCGACGTTAATGCTCATATTTAACAGACGTACGTGCAACTGACCCTAAGTGGGAAGGAATACTGATTGAACGTTTTGAAACATCTCAAACGAATTTTGCCGATCCCTTGAAAAGTTCTATCCTTGTTCAGACAACTCCAAATCCTGAAGACCATTTTCACCCTAATTTCTCTAGATTTTTCAGCTCACTTAGTATAAAATCCAAAGACCTAGAATCTGCTCCCAGATAAAATCCAGGACAACTGTCTTAGAAACAGTGTTTGAACTTGAAAATATCTCGAACAAGACAGAGAGGGAGACAGTAGCAAATCTATAGATAGAAAAAGAGAGGATGATCAAATGTAGAAGTATGTCAAGGCTAACACACTCGACATGAGGAAAAAAACTCTAGAATCAACTCGCTTCAGTTCACCGAACAGCGGTGAAAATTCAAGAGGAAATTCCTGCAGAATATTTTCGCAACAACAGTAGTTTTCCAGCGTTTTGTTCGAGTTTTCAAGCATTTCCACTAGTGAGTGTTTTCCCATAACAAAGAGAGTGTGTAGTGGATAGGAGAAACTTGTGAAAGAGAATGAGTGAGGGAGAGAGAGTGAGTGATTGTGAGAGAATTGTGTGAGAGAGTGTGAGATGGATTAAGAGAGAGTGAAAGTGAGTGAAAGAGAGTGAGAGAGTGTTAGAGAGACAGTAGAAATTGAGAGTCACGTGTATGGATGGGAGGAGAATAAAGAGAAAGAATGAGAGATATATGGTGAGGGAGAGTGTGAGAGAAAGGGATAAAGTAAATGAGAGAGGAAGAGATAGTGAGAGACAGTGAGAGGGAGTGAGAGAGTGTGAGAGTAGTAAAAGAGAGAGAGCGGGAGGAGAGGGATAATAATTAAAAACAGAGAGTGAGAGAGAGATTGAGAGTGTGAGAGTGAGTGAGTGAGAGAGATTGATTGATTGATAAAGTGATTTATTTATGTAAATTACAATATTTACTGGGTAATACACTTATATACAATAGCTTACAATAAAGCAAAATTATCGATGAATTTAAATGATATAGACTAAGAAAATAATTATTCAACTGTATATGATATGAAAAAAGCAATTTAGAATAAATATAGATGATATTGTTATGTATGTACATAAATTAGCGGAGCTTTGGACATATCAATGTCCTTTCTTCGGAAAGAATATAAAAAATATGTTTCCCACTAACTCTCTACCAAAACGTTAATTTCATTAAATACAACACCAAGTCTTACGCGAATTCCAGGCGGGCTTCAGGAAGTCTTATTCCACCATAGACAACATATTCAATATCATGAGTATTGTCAACATCAAACTATGTGGTCGTGGAAATAAAGTATATGCCTTCTTCGTCGACTTCTCAGCTGCTTTCGACAGGATAGACAGGCAGGCGCTGTTTTACAAATTGTCAGTACTAGGAGTATCCTACAAGATGCTAAATGCACTTCGAAATCTGTATGATTCGTCAACAGCTAGAGTTTGGGGGCATCAGGGGCTGTCGGGAAGATTTGAAACACGAACCGGCGTAAAGCAAGGCTGCCTGATGAGTCCCTTGCTGTTTTCTTTATTCGTGAATGATTTGGAGGATTGGCTGGATGGGGGGGTCAATGTTGGGGGTGTCTACATAAAGCTGTTAGCGTACGCGGACGATATAGTTCTCCTGGCATCGGACAGACTCTCTTTGAGAAGGATGATAGCTGGTTTGGAGAGATACTGCAACAGTTGGAACCTACAGGTTAATCTTGACAAGTCAAGATTGTGATCTTCAGAAGGGAGGAAAAATAAGCAGAAATGAGGTTTGGCTGTACAACAATGAGCCAATTGAAGTGGTGAACAGCTACAAGTATCTTGGAGTGACATTGACGTCCAGATTGTCATTGACAGAGCACTTCAGGGAGAGTCGTCGGCAGCAAAAATCTCATTGAATATTTTCAACGGTCTGTTTTCACAGAAAAACATTCCCTTCAAATCGAAGCTAGGAGTATTTGAAGCAATGGCGCGTTCTACAGTGTGCTATGGCGCTCAATATGGGAGAAAGATGGTTGAGGAAGTTGAAAAGGTTCAACGTCTTTTCCTTAAGAAGGTTTTCAATCTACCTATGTGGGCGCCAAACTACTGCCTATTACTCGAGACTGCTCTGCTCCCACTCTTTGTCTATACATTAGGCTCCACTTCAAGTATATGAAGAGATGCATGAATCTGCCTGATATAGGTATCCGCATATTCTGCTCAAGGAAACTATGGAGAGGAAAGTGTTTGTGTACAGAGACTGGATGAATATGGAAACGGCTTATGAGGTCTCAGCAACGGAATTCCTTGCGGGTGATGTTGAGGCTCTTGTTATCAGAGTCACTGAGGGACTGAGAGAGGGATTCAGAGGCAGACTTCAGAGAAGCCAGCGATACTCCCTGTATCCAGAACTGACGCAATTCACAAACTATGTGTATGAACCAGTGGACTTCACATTGATTAAGTGGTTCATGAAGTCAAGGACCGAGCTCATTCGTCTCAACAATATTCACAGGCAGGATGTAAGGATCTGTTCTCTATGCAACATGAAGGAGGAAGAGGATGTAGTCCACTTCATAGCCAGGTGCCCGGTGCTTGCAGAGTTCAGAAAGCGATACTTCGGAAAGACTTTGCTTGCGGTAGAGGAGCTGAAGACGTACCTGAATGGTGACAACTGGATGCTGGTAGGACAATACTGCAGAGATGCTTGGGCGTACAGATATTTCTTGATTCAAGAATTCAATTTTTAATCCATACACACAAGATGTACTATACCCTCTCTTCCTCTGTAAATAGTATTTTATATTCTTATTTTTTGTATATATTGTCTATTTTTAAAATAAATAAATAATATTAAAATTCATATATAAAAGCTTGCCAACACCTCCTGACGGCACTCAGCCAAGGAGAAAATGCTTACAATAAAATGTATTAACATTTACTTGATATTTCTAAAATGTAATGAAATTTCGTTCAATAAAGCCTTTATTTTTTATTTATTTTTATTATTTATTTAATTTCATTAAATAAACTAAGGATTTATTTATTAATAGGTATATTGTAAAAATATTGAATATCGTAAAATACTAATGAAAATACTAGTATTAAGATTTGTAAAATTATCTCTGAAGAGAGAGAGAGAGAACGAGAGAGAATGAGAGAGAGTAGGAGATTGATTGATTGATTGTTTTATTTTTCTCCTGGCAGGGTTGAAACCATTTGGCTCCCTCTACCACCCAACCAGGCCAAAACAACTACATAGCATCAATATAAGTAGTCTACTCTAAAACAACAAAATAAAAATAAAAAGGAAAATTGTCATAACAAAAGCAATAAATTATTCAAAAGATTTTTTCAAGTGTTCTAAGGGAAAGTTCATAATTTCATGGAAGTAAAAAAGAATTTATATTGTCTTCACTCCGTTTATGAAAATAATCCTGAGGAGTAAGAAAATTAAACTGTTCACTCGATAAATAAGAAAAGAAAAAAAATTAAAATCAAATTCCAAATCTTATTAACAGTAGTTCATTTTTCTTAGTAAACTTGACCGAGTATCTTGAGAGAAATGAAATCACAAACTGGATCACAATTGAAGTTTCAGATTGAAGATTTGGTGTTGAAATTGTAGTGAACATAACCTTCATAATATTTGGACGATTTGTGACAAAATCAGGAAATTGAAGAAGTTTTGGGCAATAGCCTGTTTTTTCTTTTCCGACTATTGTATTGTTCGCTCTATCTAATAAATAAATAAATAAATAAATAAATTATAAAGTTTCTAAATTGTGCCAGACTATTCGAGTTTAAAATATTTTTATCCATTTCATTTATTATCCTTACGGATATCGCAAGAAACGAAGCACTAAACATTGAAATTCTATAATAATGTTGGAACTTGGAGCAAATGATGGGCAGCTCTAGAGAGTGAGAGTGAGAGAGACAGGAGAAGTTGAGAGTTACATGTATGGATGAGAGTTGAATAAAGAGAGAGAGAGAATGAGAGAACGAGAGCAAAGATTGATTGAGTAATTTATTTATGTAAATTACAATATATACTGGCTTATACACTTATATACAATAACTTACAATACAGCAAAATTATGGATGAATTTACATGATATAGACTAAGAAAATAATTATTGAACTGTATATGATATGAAAAAAGCAATTTGTAATAACTTTAGATGATATTGTTATGCATCTACATAGATTGGCGGAGCTTTGGACATATAAATGTCCATTCTTCGGAAAGAATATTAAAAGTATCCTCCCCACTAACTCTACCAAATAATGATGTAAGAATAATTTGATGTGTGTAAAAGAGAAAGAAAACAAAAATGAAGAATCTACTATAGTGAGGTCCACGTTATAATGACACATGACAGTAGAGAAAGATAGGAGAACAACTTTGTCGATCCTCTGTCTTGTCAATGCCTTCTATAGACGGTGGCTGATACAGGTTTATTGATGAAATATCAACGGTTCATTCTCGTTTAAAATAATCAATTGTATTAAATATTAAGAAATAAATTATATATTCAATAATTTCATAATAAATTTCCATAATTAATATGTTATATTTAGCTACTCAATTATTAATTCTACATTATTAGAAGACAATCTGGCGACAGGGCAAATCGAGAAAAAGATGGCGCTATCCGCTTTGTTTAATGATAGACAAGGATAGCAATACCATTGCCAATCAAACACTGCCATTATAACGTGGACCTCACTATATAAGAGATGGAAAAATAGGAATTCACGTGTGAAAGCGAAATAAAACAAGGAGAGAAAGAATTAATACGAGATGAGAATATGAGAATTGAACTGTATGAAAGAACAAGATAAGAAGGAGAATGGAGTTGGAACAAGAGATAGAACTTTCGGAAATGACATGTACGATGAGAAAAAGGAGGGAGAAATAATTACGAGATGAAATGTGAGAATAGGCCTGTATGAAAGAAAATAAGGAGAAAGAAGTTAAAACAAGAGATAGAAATTCGGGACGTCACGTGTGTGGAAGAGAACAAAATTGATGTAAGAGATAGAAATGTAAGAGCATTGACGTGTGTGAGAGAGTAAGAGAACGAAAAGTGAGGTAGCGTGAAGACAAACTTGTTCCCTTTACACTCGACCGAATGTGTTAATTGCTTCTGTCTATTATTCTGCCCTACCCGCTGAAAATAACCGAATTGATGGAAGACATTTGAAGTGCAATCTGCTGATGAATTCAGCCAGAGCAGATGACTTGTGCTTGAATTCAGCAAAAGCAGATGATTTGAGCTTGAATTCAGCAGAAGCAATCTGCTTGAAATCTGTGTTCAAGGAACGAACAAATCTGTACTCAGTTCACAATGTGAATTAAAAGTCAATTCTTGTGGTAAGTGATTAGATGGGAGAATTCTCTGCCACTAAATTTTGAATTCCTTTGAGAATTTTCTCTCTAAATGAAGGATTTACTGCTTGAAGTTGATAACACACTCTTATCTATTCTAAAAGGGTCTATTCTAAACTTGACAAACTGAAAGTTTACTAACGAAATCTTGAAGAATTGAAAATTGATCTTTAACAATCCTTGGTTAATTAAGAATCTATATGCAAGATTTCAAGTTAATTAGTTGAGTAGTTGAGACGTGATGATGCGTCAAACATAATTTTCCTATCCCGTACGTGTATAAGCCAGTAGTTCATTCCTTTATCATAGTATAGATTTTACAAATAAAACTATACCTTGAAACTTTTGTTGATTGAGTACTTTATTTATGAAGATTACAATATAATTATACTGGTTAAATAATTTATAGTGACCATAGTGATTAAATAATTCATAAACGGTACTGAGATTTCTATTTTCCCTTCCATTCCTGGTTATTTATATATCTGGTTATTTTTATATCTGGCTATTTTTATATCTGGTTATTTATGTTTAACGGATCTCAAAAATGGCTCTAACGATTTTCACGAAATTTGGAACACAGTAGGTTTATGATATGAAGATTCGATTGCACTAGGTCTCGTCCTGAGGAAACTCGCTGAACGACATTGGAAGGATAATTCATCCTTGGCTGAAACAGCTGTGGATAGTAAAAAAGTGAGTATGTGAAAAATCAAAATATCGCATCCCCGAAATTCAAAAGATGACGTAGGCCTATAGCCAGCTGTGAAATATAAACACGGTCATTTTAGAGAATTGTGTTCTGTTTATCAATAAATGAAAATAACAAGCGAAGCTCGGTTCCCCGATATTCAAATATTAATTCTACATTGTTGAAAGAAGATCTGGCAACAGAGCAAAGCGAGAAAGAGATAGCGCTATCCGCTTTGTTAAAAGATAGACAAGGATAGCAATACATTATTAATGTTTATTTTGGACCAAAATTTTATATAAATTGTACACGTGAAATTCTAACCTTATCTTGGACTTTGTCACCTATAAATTTGGAAGAAAAATAGCACAAGGACTACCTTATTATTATCTTTCATGTTATTACATTAGTGTCATTTGCATTGTAAATAAAATAAATAATAAATACATTGTCAATCAAACACTGCCATTATAACGTGGGCCTCACTGTAGCTACAGGACGAGAATATAACTATGATATAACAAGGGGTAGCTGAAGAAGGAAGAGGGTTATAGTTACAAGACCGGTTATAGTTATAAGACTGGTTATAGTTATAAGACGGGTTATACAGAAGCTCGGGGTAACATGTGGGTGTATCTCAAAGGAGAATTTCGTAAGGGTTTGGGGTATGATCCACTGCAACCCTACTCACAAGGGGTGTTCCAAAAAGCTGGAATGTGTTGGAACCATGTAGTTTAGGGGGTGTAGATGGTCCTCTACCCTTCAAGAACGGATTCAAGGGTTGGGAGGGTTTAAATACCATGGTTGGTGACATTGTGAGGGTGTTATCACCCTGTGAGGGTGGGATTTAGCGGGTGGGGGGGTAAGGATGCTTCTTGTCTCTACATTCGTGAAACCCGGTGCTCGTGAAAGCGGTGAAACTGTCTGCTCAACTTTAAATCAACATGTGTGATCCCCTATTTAGCCTATGCTGCCAGATTGTGGTGAACTGGGAACATGGGATAAAGACGAATTGGATACAGGACTGGTCAACTGTGGAAGTTGAACAAGCGTAATTAATCTGGAAGAATGGCAGTGTGTATTGTTATGACGTTTAGAATTGGTTTACATTTGGGTTGTAGAGTACATATATTAATATAGAACACTCTGTATTCGTACATACATCTTTATATACATGCACTTATAGATGATATAAATGTATATATATATATGCTGTAGCTATAGGATGTTACTGCTTCTATATAATTGACCGAACGTAGTGAGGTCTATGTTTCAACTCGATTTGCTTTCTGTCTGTATGTAATGCGATTACGGCCAAACGCGTTTATAGATTTCTATGAGATTTGGCATGAATATTCATTTTTCAACTGCGATCTTTACCCAAGGTTTTTGAAATTTTGCATTTTAAAAAATAATATGAAAAAGAAAGGAATTCCTCCATACTCTGATATCACTATATATATCATCTAAGTTGAAGATAGGATCAATCAGCTGACAAATAGATTATTCATTGCATGCATTACACAGTGTCTTGCCGTGTCTTCTTCTATAAGTTAGGGTTCCAATATTTTTTATGATGGGTGCCCATCAGTATCAATACTCTCACATTTCAAAAACAAATTCAATAGGTGATTGAAAATGAAATTAAAAATGATAAAATGAACTGAATAATGCAGGAGAAATTATAATATTATTGATTGAAAAAAAAGATTTTTAAATAGTTGAGAAATATTTTTATCAGATGGAAAGATTATCACGAAACTGGATGAATCATCATTATGGTATACACATTCAACATAAACTCAGGTTATTAACATAAGTGAGTTTTTGATCTTGGTGAAGACAAATAACATTTTTAAGAGTAAATTATGATTCAACTGTGGATTGTGAATCAACTAGAACAGGTGACATCAGATACTTGTGGATGAGAAAACTGCGTGAGGTCTACTGTTCACAGAACTACTGGAATAGTGTAATGGGTAGTATTATTTGGATGGAGAAAGATATATTGAGAGTTTAGGCTAGCATAAGATACAAATGTAGGATGTAACAGATGTATTAATTTAGTTAGTCTCTGGTTCCGGGTTCTTAGGCCCATATGCACAGTCTCAGTTTGAAATGGGGATGGATCAGCTGTTAGTTTAAACCTACATTTTATTATTTCAATGCTTTACTAGTAGTTCTGTAAACAGTAGACCTTGCGCAGTAAAAACTACAGCCTCCATCAGAGTGAATTATGTACTGTCCTGAAGTTTCGGCGAGATATCGGTGTGTAAACAACTAATGGCTGTTTCAAATGTGTATTGACAATAATTATTAATATAAATAATGATTATTATCATTGTAATGTTAATAATTTGTTGTAAACAACTATGCTACTACAGTATCCTCGAAAGCTTACCTAGTTGAAAGCAGAGTAAAGTCGGGAGAAAACACTATGCTGCTTCAAGTTATCAATTGGAAGCCTCACTGCATGCAATTAATAGTCCACACAACAGCTGTTTTTTCACTAAGTTACATTGAGATATTGAATTGCATGCGTCATTGCATGCAATTTATAATCCACTCGACAGCTGATTTAAGATTTATAAATCATAAAAATGATTAATGAAATCATTAATCTTTACTCTAATTTGGCGTATGAAGGAGGCTCCTTTTCCTTCTATATTATCCTTGAAACGCAAAATTCCGAAAAACCTTGTATATACGTAGACGCGCAATTTAAAAAGAAACATCCCTATCAAATTTCATGATAATCTATTAACGCGTTTCGCCGTAAATGCGCAACATATAACCATAAAGAGAAATGCAAAGACCGTCGACTTGAATCTTAGACCTCACACGGTCGATGATAGAATGTAGAATCAGGGCTACTCATTTTTATTCATAAAATAGAATAATGTACCCTTACCAAATTGATAAAATACTAGATTTGAAATACAATTTTATGACTAGTTTCAATGTTCACACCATCTTCAGGTATAATATAAATTTCAAATAAATAAATTGATATTTATATCACTAATATATGGGGGAAAACGTTTATTTTAAACGTATTGGATTCATTTTTAACTATCTCAACGTTCATTTAAACTTATTTTATAACCTGAAGATGATGTGAACATGAAACTAGTTGTTTGATTTTGTTGTATTCTAATCTATTACCCTATTATAATTATTAAACGAGCAATTTCTGTTTTCAATATTTATATCAGGTTATTTATGTTCAACGGATCTCGAAAACGGCTCTAACGATTTTCACGAAATTTGGAACATAGTAGGTTCATGATATAAAAATTTGATTGCACTAGGTATCATCCTTGGGAAAACTCGCTGAACGACATTAAAGCGATAATTAATACCATTGCCAATCAAACACTGCCATTATAACGTGGGCCTCACTGTAGCTACAGGACGAGAATATAACTATGATAATAACAAGAGGGTAGCTGGAGAAGGAAGAGGGTTATAGTTACAAAGACGGGTTATACAGAAGCTCGGGGTAACATGTGGGTGTATCTCAAAGGAGAATTTCGTAAGGGTTTGGGGTATGATCCACTGCAACCCTACTCACAAGGGGTGTTCCAAAAAGCTGGAATGTGTTGGAACCATGTAGTTTAGGGGGTGTAGATGGTCCTCTACCCCTTCAAGAACGGATTCAAGGGTTGGGAGGGTTTAAATACCATGGTTGGTGACATTGTGAAGGGTTTATCACCCTGTGAGGGTGGGATTTAGCGGGTTGGGGGGGTAAGGATGCTTCTTGTCTCTACATTCGTGAAACCCGGTTGCTCGTGAAAGCGGTGAAACTGTCTGCTCAACTTTATAATCAACATGTGTGATCCCCTATTTAGCCTATGCTGCCAGATTGTGGTGAACTGGGAACATGGGATACAAGACGAATTGGATACAGGACTGGTCAACTGTGGAATGTTGAACAAGCGTAATTAATCTGGAAGACTGGCAGTGTGTATTGTTATGACGTTTAGAATTGGTTTACATTTGGGTTGTAGAGTACATATATTAATATAGCTACACTCTGTATTCGTACATACATATTTATATACATGCACTTATATATTGATATAAATGTATATATATATATGCTGTAGCTAATAGGATGTTACTGCTTCAATCTATATAATTGACCGAACGTAGTGAGGTCTATGTTTCAACTCGATTTGCTTTCTGTCTGTATGTGATGCGATTACGGCCAAACGCGTTTATAGATTTCTATGAGATTTGGCATGAATATTCATTTTTCAACTGCGATCTTTACACAAGGTTTTTTGAAATTTTGCATTTTAAAAATAATATGAAAAGGAAAGGAATTCCTCCATACTCTGATATCACTATATATATCATCTAAGTTGAAGATAGGATCAATCAGCTGACAAATAGATTATTCATTGCATGCATTACACAGTGTCTTGCCGTGTCTTCTTCTATAAGTTAGGGTTCCAATATTTTTTATGATGGGTGCCCATCAGTATCAATACTCTCACATTTCAAAAACAAATTCAATAGGTGATTGAAAATGAAATTAAAAATGATAAAATGAACTGAATAATGCAGGAGAAATTATAATATTATTGATTGAAAAAAAAGATTTTTAAATAGTTGAGAAATATTTTTATCAGATGGAAAGATTATCACGAAACTGGATGAATCATCATTATGGTATACACATTCAAACATAAACTCAGTTTATTAACATAAGTGAGTTTTTGATCTTGGTGAAGACAAATAACATTTTTAAGAGTAAATTATGATTCAACTGTGGATTGTGAATCAACTAGAACAGGTGACATCAGATACTTGTGGATGAGAAAACTGCGTGAGGTCTACTGTTCACAGAACTACTGGAATAGTGTAATGGGTAGTATTATTTGGATGGAGAAAGATATATTGAGAGTTTAGGCTAGCATAAGATACAAATGTAGGATGTAACAGATGTATTAATTTAGTTAGTCTCTGGTTCCGGGTTCTTAGGCCCATATGCACAGTCTCAGTTTGAAATGGGGATGGATCAGCTGTTAGTTTAAACCTACATTTTATTATTTCAATGCTTTACTAGTAGTTCTGTAAACAGTAGACCTTGCGCAGTTACTACAGCCTCCATCAGAGTGAATTATGTACTGTCCTGAAGTTTCGGCGAGATATCGGTGTGTAAACAACTAATGGCTGTTTCAAATGTTGTATTGACAATAATTATTAATATAAATAATGATTATTATCATTGTAATGTTAATAATTTGTTGTAAACAACTATGCTACTACAGTATCCTCGAAAGCTTACCTAGTTGAAAGCAGAGTAAAGTCGGGAGAAAACACTATGCTGCTTCAAGTTATCAATTGGAAGCCTCACTGCATGCAATTAATAGTCCACACAACAGCTGTTTTTTCACTAAGTTACATTGAGATATTGAATTGCATGCGTCATTGCATGCAATTTATAATCCACTCGACAGCTGATTTAAGATTTATAAATCATAAAAATGATTAATGAAATCATTAATCTTTACTCTAATTTGGCGTATGAAGGAGGCTCCTTTTCCTTCTATATTATCCTTGAAACGCAAAATTCCGAAAAACCTTGTATATACGTAGACGCGCAATTTGAAAAGAACATCCCTGTCAATTTCATGATAATCTATTACCGCGTTTCGCCGTAAATGCGCAACATATAACCATAAAGAGAAATGCAAAGACCGTCGACTGAATCTTAGACCTCACTTCGCTCGGTCGATGATAGAATGTAGAATCAGGGCTACTCATTTTTATTCATAAAATAGAATAATGTACCCTTTACCAAATTGATAAAATACTAGATTTGAAATACAAATTTTAATGACTAGTTTCAATGTTCACACCATCTTCAGGTTATAATATAAATTTCAAATAAATAATTGATTATTTATATACACTAATATATTGGGGGAAACGTTTATTTTAAACGTATTGGATTCATTTTTAACTATCTCAACGTTCATTTTAAACTTATTTTATAACCTGAAGATGATGTGAACATGAAACTAGTTGTTTTGATTTTTGTATTCCTAATCTATTACCCTATTATAATTATTAAACGAGCAATTTCTGTTTTTCAATATTTATATCAGGTTATTTATGTTCAACGGATCTCGAAAACGGCTCTAACGATTTTCACGAAATTTGGAACATAGTAGGTTCATGATATAAAAATTTGATTGCACTAGGTATCATCCTTGGGAAAACTCGCTGAACGACATTAAAGCGATAATTAATCCTTGGCTGAAACAGCTGTGAATAGTAAAAAAGTGAATGAGCTAGTGAGTATGTGAAAAATTAAAATATCGCATCCCCGAAATTCATAACATGACATATAGCCAGCTGTGAAATATAAACACGATCATTTTAGAGAGCTGTGTTCTGTTTATCTATATATAAAAGCGAAATGGCACTGACTGACTGACTGACTCACTCACTCACAGAACTAAAAATCTACCAGACCATAAACGTTCAAATTTGGTAGGTATGTTCAGTTGGCCCTTTAGAGGCGCACTAAGAAATCTTTTGGCAATATTTTAACTCTAAGGGTGGTTTCTAAGGGTTTAAAGTTCGTCTTTTAGCATGTATATTCTTCTTATTCTCTTATATTATAATTGAAAAAAGGCCATACCATATGTTAATATAGAACTAGAGAGAGAGTACCTCTTCGAAACAGTTGTTAACTGGTAACTAAATTAATAATTTTGTCAGGTTGGCATTAAGTTGAGTTGACTTTGCTAGGTTGACACCAAGTTGAAGATTGAAATGCATTTATTGCGGAAAAATTGATTGGGCACTGCTACTTCAATCAGAGCTATTCCTGGGAACATTATATTACTGGCCGTAAGGCTCGCTTCGCTCGCCATATCCGTTTAGTCTGGACCCCTAACTGAATCGTCCTAACATGAAATGATAAAAATGCTCTAATGAAAAATGCAGGCGAGCGAAGCAAGCCTGCTGAACTCATTCTTGGACGACCCAATCGGGGGTCCAGGGGGTGGAGCCCCCTTTCTAGACGGATATGGCGTGCGAAGCGAGCCTGACGGCTAGTCAATAAATAAAAATAACGAGTGAAGCTCGGTGTCCCGATATTTTTTTAATTTGAAAAAGGGACTATAATATTCTATTTTATAAATTGTTATGATAAATTTGTTGTAATCTTAACTGTTCGTTCGTGTTTGAATTCATCAATTAGCCAAGAAAATTCACTCATTATTCATTAAGATTGAATATTTTGTCAAATTTATACCCTACCTGGTTGCGAAACGATCAGGCAACGTCACGGACCTCGAAAAGGATAGCGCTATCTGCTTTGTCGAATGATAGACAAGGATAGCAACACCAATGTTAATCAAACACTGCCATTATAACGTGGACCTCACTTCGATATTTGCCACTAATGAATGACCCTTGCAATAACCCTTCGATATTATTTGACCAGTGGAGTTTGCGTTTAAGGGGCCTATGGCTTGAGTACATCATGAAAAACAAGCCAGTTAGTATGGAGTATAGAGGAAGTATAGAAGGAGTATAGAGGGAGTATTGCTGGACTGGACTTGTGTGTGTTTGGATACCGGCTAAGCTAACAATAGAAGTTGGTCCATGTATCTGCCTGTATGATGGTATACGTATATATGTTGCAAATATACGTATAATATGTAGGTACTTCGTATCCAACTTCCATAGTCATGTCTTTATGAGGATGACTACTGTGTTATGAGAGAAAGAACTTTTCTAATTTTCCTCTCAATGGCACTTATATTTTTGTCTTCTTTTCTTCTTCTTCTTCTTCTTCTTCTTCTTCCTCTTCTCCATCATTTTCTTCTTCTCCTTCTTCACTACCATATCCTCATCCTCCTCATCTATATTAATTTTATTTAATTTGTATTTAGTTATCCAAGTACTGTGTTTAACACGTAACCCCTACAAACAACCGTATAGGCAACCCGCAACACAATACTTCAATGAGATTTCTATTAGATGGTCAACAGGCAATAATATTATAATAATGCAATACAATACTCTGAGGTCACGATCCCTTTTCCTTCTTCTTCTTCTTCTTCTTCTTCTTCTTCTTCTCTTCTTCTTCTCTTCTTCTTCTTCTTCTTCTTTCTTCTTCTCTTCTTCTTCTCTTCTTCTTCTCTTCTTCTTCTTCTTCTTCTCTTTCCTTTTCTTCTTCTCTTCTTCTTCTTCTTCTTCTTCCTTCTTCTTCTTCTTCTTCTCTTCTTCTTCTTCTTCTTCTTCTTCTTCTTCTTCTTCTTTCTTCTTCTTCTTCTTCTCTTCTTCTTCTTCTTCTCTTCTTCTTCTTCTCTTCTTCTTCTCTTCTTCTTCTTCTTCTCTTCTTCTTCTTCTTCTCTTCTTCTTCTTCTTCTTCTTTTCTCTTTCTTCTTCTTCTTCTTCTTTCTTCTTCTTCTTCTTCTCTTCTTCTTCTTCTTCTCCA
>NC_052511.1:46324568-46401242 GCF_014356525.2 Nilaparvata lugens | reverse complement strand
CTACATGAAAAAGCATCTCCCAACTCATATAAGTACCTATCGAGTGGGTAACTCACTTCAATCTCGCGAGCCTTGTCATTTCAACCTCTCTCTTCAGCGTTTTCACTCACTCTCTCTCCGTTCAGTCAAAATGAACGCAGCATTGTCTGTTGAATCCCGTCCCCCTTCCCCCTTTCGTAGCACGGCCCGTCGCTTTGTTCATTTCTATTTATTTTTCCTGCCCGAACAGTCGTCTTCATCATCATCATCATAATTTCATAAATTTGTATGAGGGGTAACTTAATTTTTTTTGAAAGCAATACTTTCCTTACCTATGGTAATAGGGCAAGGAAAGTAAAAATCTGGTGTGGTACACTCACACAACTTTCCTTGCTCATTGATCTATAAGCCTCATCAACGAGGATAATCTAGGGGAATAACATCATGCCGATTGACGGCTAAATAATCAAAACTACGATTATACTATTGTGATTGTGTTCAGAGTACATTTTCCTTTGTTTGAATTATGAAATTTGAGGATTTTTTTTAATTTGTCCAAACAGCTGTTCTACAAATAAAATATTGACATGTGTTATTTTGAATAAACTGCTCTACCTACTTACCTCACGCACGAGATGGAGGTTACAAAGTAAATTTCTTTAGGATGGGGTGGACTTCTGTTAATTTCTCAGGGAGGAGACTCATGCCACTTAATAGAGCTGATATAATATAACTATACAGGGTCTGAATTTGAGAAAAATCGGTCAAGTCATTTTTGAGAAAATCGTGATAGAAATTTAACAAAATTCATTCTTCTCAGGAATATTACGGAGCTCCTGCAATTTTCCCAGAAATGAGACTCATGTCAGTTGATAGGGCTTATAAATAGCTTCTAGGGTATAAATTTGAAGAAAATCGTTAGAGCCGTTTTCGAGAAAACATAGTTTTTTAGTGATTATCCGCCATTTTTCTCAAGAATATTACGGAGCTCCTGCAATTTTCCCAGAAATGAGACTCATGTCAGTCGATGGGGCTTATAAATAGCTATCCATGGTTTAAATTTGAAGGAAATCGTTAGAGCCGTTTTCGAGAAAACCGTGAAAAACATGGTTTTTTAGCCATTATCCGCCATTTTTCCCGCCATTTTTAATTGAATTTTATTGAATTTCTTATTGTCGGATCCTCATGGTAAAAGGACCCTAAGTTTAAAATTCCAAGTCAATCGGTTGATTAGGAATGGAGTTATCGTGTTCACAGACATACACACATACACACACACACACACACACACACACACACACACACACACACACACACACCACAAAAATCATGTTTTTGGACTCAGGGGACCTTGAAACGTATAGAAAACTTGAAATTAGGGTACCATAATTTTTTTTGGAAAGCAATACTTTCCTTACCTATGGTAATAGGGCAAGGAAAGTAAAAAGATACCCCATCGGGCCCGAAGCAGAATTTTCTCCTAAAAAGAGAAAAGATAGTAAATGAAATTGGAGGATCAAGAGAGAAGAGAAGAAGATTAAAGATGAGAGAACGTAAGATAGGTTGATGTAGCGGAAGAATACGATGAAGAAGAAGAAGTGGAATGAGGAGGTGAAGGAGAAGAAGGGAAAAAGAAAGAGAAGGAAAAGAATAGAAGGAAGTAGTGGACGAGGAGAAGAAGAAGGGTGACAAGCGAAAATGAATGAGAGGAGATAGGAGAATGACTGGAGGAGAATTAGTAACTGAGGTAGCGTAAATAGGGGAGAGAATAGTGTGTACAAGAAGAAAGGAAGAAGGAGAAGAAGAAGAAGAAGAAGAGGAGGAAGAAGAGGAAGAAGAAGAAGGGTGACAAGCAAAAATGACTGAGAGGAGAATTAGTAACTGAAGTAGAAAATAGGGAGAAGAATAGTGTGCACAAGAGGATGGGAAGAAGGAGAAGAAGAAGAAGAGAAGAAGAAGAAGAAGAAGAAAAAGAAGAAGATGAAGAAGAAGAATAAGAAGAAGAAGAAGGATAAGGAGTAAAAGAAGAAGGTGGAAGAGAAATGAGATTTCAACCATTTTCAACGTCAAATCTCTCTTTCAAAGTAATTTAACTCTTTCAAAAATGATAATTTTCCCATTTAAAACACATCATTGTATAGGTAATTTTATTCCCTTCAAAACGTATTTCATGTAAAATTCACCTAAAACACACCGTTAAGGAGTTACAAACCAAAAACCGCACGAACTACACAATTTTATTCTCACAGACTTCAGAATGTCTGCTGCCAAAGCTTAGAACTGCTCTGGAGCCTGATGGATGAGTGAAGGAACGTCAGCACATTCTGGCGGCAGAAATCCTAACTACAACGTCATCTGCAACTCTGCAAATGGGAGCGCTCGCCTCATCTAGCGGCAGCAATTGTAACTGATATGTACATTCATTCAGTTTTTTGTGAATTGTGGGGTTATTATTGATTTAACGATAAAAATGCAAGAGACAAAAGTTGTAGAGAAGAGAATGGAGAACAAATTATGTTATATTATGTTTTCTTTTATCTCCATGTATAAGGCTGGAATTTATGAAAAACTGAAATTAAGTTGATGATGGTTATCTAAAGTGAGTGGAAACTCATATTAAATTTTTACTATCGTTTATTTCTTTTCCCTGTTTCTTCATCTTCTTCTTCTCTCCTTCTTTTGGTAGAGAGTTAATGGGGAGGATATTTTTAATATTCTTTCCGAAGAATGGACATTGATATGTCCAAAGCTCCGCCAATTTATGTAGATGCATAACAATATGATTATTATCTATAGTTATTATATTACAAATTGCTTTTTCATATCATACACAGTTCAATAATTATTTTCTTAGTCTATATTATGTAAATTCATCTACAATTTTGCTGTATTGTAAGCTATTGTATATAAGTGTATAAGCCAGTATATATTGTAATCTACATAAATAAAGTACTCAATCAATCAATCTTCTTCTCTTCTTCTTCTTCTTCTTCTTCTTCTTCTTCTTCTTCTTCTCCTTTTTCATCTTCTACATTCTTCTCTTGTTCTCCTTCTTATTCGTATCACATACTCTTTTCTTCCTGGTCACCTTCCTTTTCCTCTTCATTCTTTCCTTGTTTTCCTTCTTCTTTTTCTTCTCCTCCACACTATTCCTCTCCCTCTTTTCCTTTCTCCTAGATTTTTATCCCTCCTCTTTTTCTTCCTTCATTCTCCTTTCGTATCTTTACTTCTATACCTTCTTCTACCCTATATGTTATTCCTTTTTTGCGTCCTTCTATTCTACTTCTCCTTCTCCTTTTTCTTCTTCTCTTTCTTCTCCTATTCCACCTTCCTCACATTCGTCTTTATTTCTCCTTCTCCTTCTCTTTATTATTATCTAATTATTATCTATAGTTATTATATTACAAATTACTTTCTCATATCATATTTTCAATAATTATTTCTTAGTCTATATTATGTAATTCATCTATAATTTTGCTGTATTGTAAGCTATTGTATATAAGTGTATAAGCCAGTATATATTGTAATCTACATAAATAAAGTACTCAATCAATCAATCAATCAATCAATCAATCTCCTTCTCCTCCTTCTTCTTCTCCTTCTCTTCTTCTTCCCCTTCATCTCCTCGTCTATGAAAGCCACCCCTAAACACATCCCATCCTTCAGAATGAATTATTCTCAGCACGATTTTTTGTATTTTGTGTTTTGGGGTAAGACTCCCGGAAATATTGACAAGAGATAATATTTTCGGATGTCAGCTGAGCTGGCAGATTTCTGAGACCAGATGATGTGTTATCTCTTTTTTTATCTCTATCTCTCACTCTTTCACTCTTTCTCTCTCTCTTGCTTCTTCTCCCCTCTCACACTCTCTTCCACTGTGACATACACTCTCATTCTCTCTCTCTGATACACTATATTTCTCTAGTAGCAATTGATCAATGAAGTCTCTCTAGTGTTTATAGTCTATCAATCTTTCTCTCTATCTCACACACTCTTCTTCTTCTCCATCTCTCTTCCTCTTCCTAACCCTCAATCTCTCTTTTTCTGTTCCATTCTCTCAATATCTCACTCGCTCTCTCTCTTTCTCTTAATATCTCTCTTTCTCTCTTGTCTCTGCTCCAAGAGAAAAATTGGTACGATAGATGACATGTTGGTTCTCTCTCTCTCTCTTCCTCTTCCTCACCCTCACTCTCTCTCTCTTTCTGTTCCATTCTCTCAATATCTCTCTCTCTTTCTCTTGATATCTCTCTTTCTTTCTCGTCTCTGCTCCAAGAGGAAAATTGGTACGATAGATGACATGTTGGTTCTCTCTCTCTCTCTTCCTCTTCCTCACCCTCACTCACTATCTTTCTGTTCCATTCTATCAATATCTCTCTCTCTTTCTCTTGATATCTCTTTCTTTCTCGTCTCTGCTCCAAGAGAAAAATTGGTACGATAGATGACATGTTGGTTCTCTCTCTCCCTCTCTTCCTCTTCCTCACCCTCACTCTCTCTTTCTGTTCCATTCTCTCAATATCTCTCTCTCTTTCACTTGATATCTCTCTTTCTTCCTCGTCTCTCCTCCAAGAGAAAAATTAGTACGATAGATGGTTGGTTCTCTCTCTCTCTTCCTCTTCCTCTCTTTCCCGTCCTCTTTTTCCTCTCTCCCAATCTCTCTCTCTCTCTTTCGTCTCTACTCCTACGCAAGAAAAAAATGGGAGATCTAAATGACATGATCGTTCTCTCTCTCTTCCCCTCCCTCTCTCTATATCTGTTTTCATCTACCTCTTCATCCCCCGGTCATGTGTTAATGGGAAGGATATTTTATATCCTTCTAAAAAAATCTACAATTATTTGTTAAAACACCGCCGATTTATGAAGTTACATCACATTATTATATTATCGTTATTCCAATTGCATTTCTATATTTATTCTCATTGATTAATTATTTATGCTATGTGAAATTCGTTGAATAACTAGCATTATCGTCATTCAATGTAAATTAGTGTATAAGCCAGTAAATATTGTAACATACATAAATAACGAAATCTAATCTAATCTTTCTCTCTTAATATTTCTCTCTCTCTCTCTTCCGTCGCTGCTCCCAGGCAAGAAAAAAATGAAAACGATACATGACATGTTGGTCCTTTCTCTTTCTTCCTCTTCCTTTTCCTTTCTCTCTCTTTCTCTTGGGGTAGAGAGTTAGTGGGGAGGATATTTTTAATATTCTTTCCGAAGAATGGACTTTGATATGGCCAAAGCTCCGCCAATTTATGTAGATGCATAACAATATAATATCTATAGTTATTATATTACAAATTACTTTTTCATATCATATACAGTTCAATAATTATTTTCTTAGTCTATATATGTAAATTCATCTATAATTTTGCTGTATTGTAAGCTATTGTATATAAGTGTATAAGCCAGTATATTGTAATCTACATAAATAAAGTACTTAACCAATCAATCAATCAATCTCTCTTCCATTTTATCTTTCGTCTCTGTTTCTAAGCGAGAGAAATATATGAATGATAGATGACATGTCGAATAGGAATTAGTGAAAGTTTTTGGTGGTTTTATCACATTTGGTTCTATCAAATGTGTGTCAATTTTATGTGATTAGTCATTGTGTTTGATTATGTATTGTGTATTTAGATTATGTATTGTTTTTAGTCAATTTTATATATTGCTAGATTAGTTAGTTTCAGATAAGATTCCATCTCTGAAAATAGGCTACTGTAATCCATAGAGTGTGAAACTTCCCATATTCATTCGTGTGGTTTATTTATTTCATCATGTCTGAACTACTCAACTGATTAGCTTGGAATTTCGCATTTAGATTCTTAGTTCACTCAAGATGATTGTAGGCCTATTTTAAATTCTTCATCAAGATTTCAGGAGTAAACGTTCTCAGTTTGTCAAGCTTTTAATGAAAGCTTTTAGACCCTCGCAGGGCACAAACCTTCAAGTACAATAGTATATTTCGCACCTAGAGCAGAAAATGAGACTTTTCCGGCTCGAAATCGGTTTTCAGACTAGAAAAGATTGAGAGCTGGAAAAACATTTTTGCCCGTGGTGCGAACGATATTTTTCGCCACACTACAGGTATTGCTGACAAAGTAAATAATTACTTTACTCGGCCTACGGCCTCGGACTAGAAAAGATTGAGAGCTGGAAAAACATTTTGCCCGTGGTGCGAACGATATTTTTCGCCACACTACAGGTATTGCTGACAAAGTAAATAATTACTTTACTCGGCCTACGGCCTCGGACTAGAAAAGATTGAGAGCTGGAAAAACATTTTTGCCCGTGGTGCGAACGCTATTTTTCGCCACACACAAAAGTAAACAATATATATATGAGAAAAGTTGTTTACTAAGCACTTCCAAAAGCAGAAGTGGAAGGTGATAGCTCTAGCAAATCTGAGGTAATCTGAATATCAGGAAATTGTCCAAGTATTTTTATTTTTTATTCTGATTTGTCTAAATAACCTAAAAGATGATGTTCAATTATGTGGGAGGTTGAGTTTATACTTTTTTATTCTTTCAAATGACAATAAGATGATATTATTATAAATGTTTTAATTATTGAATAACGAAAACAACTAATGACAAGTTTTTTGATCAGCTGTTTTTTGGTCACCTTTCTTAGTTCCATGTTAGCGGCTGGAAAGGGTACTCTTTCTGGCCTAGGCCGGAAAGAAACCTGTTCTGACGTCAGACGAGAGTCGTGTGCAAACAAAGTCTTTCAGATCTACGTAGGGACTGGAAAACAGCTGCTTTCTGTGCAGTGTGGCGAAAAATAATTTTGAATCAATGGAATTTCAATCTCCATTCTTTTCAATCGATTTATTATAAAAATAACTAGTCAATTTTTTTATCAAATAATGATAAAAGCCCGGAAAGCCCACAATATTTTCCTTTAATAAAATTTTCGACTTCCCAAACTCTCGAAAAGTTTAGTGTTTTGGTTACTTTTGGTTGCACTTTTAATAGAATCAGTGACAAGGTAAGCAATTTGTGTAACAGTTTGTAAATGGCAAGGGATGCCACATTTTTAATTAAAGGGAGTGCACCATCTTCCCCTCACACCCTCAATACTGTTCCACCCTTCTTACTTCCTCTCTTCCTCATTCTGTCTTCCTCACTCTCTCACACTCTTCCTCTTCAAACCCTTTCTCACACCAACCCCCTTCCA
This sequence comes from Nilaparvata lugens, assembly GCF_014356525.2. Classification (NCBI taxonomy): domain Eukaryota; kingdom Metazoa; phylum Arthropoda; class Insecta; order Hemiptera; family Delphacidae; genus Nilaparvata; species Nilaparvata lugens. Next base: position 46,394,084 of record NC_052511.1, on the reverse strand, counting down.
CATGTCTCTCCCACTCGCTCTTCCTCTCTCATCCCCTCACATCATCTCACTCTCACACCGTCTCTCTTTCTCTGACTATTGCCCCCCTCTTCTTTTATCTCTCTCCCTCACTTTCTTTCACTCTCTCTCACCTTATAATCTTTGTTGTACAGTGTTTTAGTTTTACTTAGAATTGTATTGGAGGGTTAAGTGTAAGAGAGGGCCGGCTGCGCCCTAACTTCACCCTCCTAGGTTTTTAATAAAGGCAGCTAATCAATCAATCAATCACTTCCTCTCTCCATCTATCTATCTCTTTTTGGATCTAACACTCTCTCTTTCTCTTTCTCCATTCATCATCCTTACTCTGTCTCTCTTTCTCACACACTCTCTCATTTTTTCTCCTTCCATGTATGAATATCTGATTCATCTCTCTCACTCACTCACTGTCTTTCTCTCACTTCCTCCTTTTTCCTATCACTCTCTCTCTCCTTCACTCACTTCCTTATCCTCACATTCTCTGTGTCACTCTCTCTCCATTTTAATTATCAATGATTTGATCTTATTTACCTGTATAATTATTTTACTTAATTAATTTTCAGTTTTTTCTTTCAAATCTTCATATTAATTTATTAAAACTTTCACAATATTTTCATTTACAAATTAATCCTTAGTTGAATTAATGAAATTAACGTTTTAGGTAGAGAGTTAGTGGGAAGGATATTTTGAATATTCTTTCCAAAGAATGGACATTGATATGTCCAAAGCTCCGCCAATTCATGTAGATGCATAACAATATTATCTATAGTCATTACCAAATGCTTTTTTTTATATCATATGCAGTTCAAAAATCATTTTCTCTATCTATATTATGTAAATTCATCTATAATAATTTCGCTGTATTGTAAGCTATTGTATATATGTGTAAAATCCAGTATATATTGTAATCTACATAAATAAAGTACTCAATCAATCAAATCTCTCTCTCTCTTCAACTTACAAAGAGAGTTTCTCCTTTTGTTTCTCTCCTACTCTCTCTCTCTCTCTCTGTCACTCAGAGGTATATATTTCAAAGAGTTTTCATCTCTGTCACTCACTCACACCCTCACGCCCTCTCTCTATTTCCATGTCACTCTTTCCTCTCTGTCACTCTCTCACACTCACTCTCTCTCTCTCTCTTCCCCAGTTACTCTAAACCCTTCTGTTGTCCAACTTTGCTAACTGGATGTGAAAGTTTTGTGAGGGAAGCCTGTGTGATGTCACCCTTGCATAGTGGCCTCTATTTACCTCATTGATACTAATTTGATTCACATTTAATTCGATTACTGTGATCAGCTCCTGAGCCAGAGCTACCTCCACGCTGATTGATTAATAATTGCTTTTCAATCACTTCACAAGTTATTTGAAGGTGATAAATTGAGAAAAATGTCAGCGTAAGCCTAGTTAGGCTAATCGACCGAACGTAGTGAGGTCTATGTTTTAACAAGGATTTTCTGTCTGTCTGTGTGTAACGCGATTACGGCCAAATGCGTTGATAGAATTCGATGAGATTTGGCAGGAATATTCCTTTTTCAACTGCGCGTCGATGATCACACAAAGTCTTTGAAATTTTGCATTTTAATGATAATATCAAAAGGAAAGGAACTCCTCCATACTCTGATATCACTATATATATCATCTACTTAGAAGATAGGATCAATCAGACTATAGGATTATTCATAATCAATCAGCTGACAAGTGGATTATTCATTGCATGCATTTACACAGATGTCTGGCCGTGTCTATTTCTAAAAGGTAGGGTTTCAATATTTTTTATGATGCGTGCCCATCAGTATCAATATTCTCACATTGGAAAAACAAATTTAATAGGTGATTGAAAATAAAATAAAAAATGATTGGATGAACTAAATAATGCTGAAGAAATTATAATATTCTTGATTGAAAAAAATTAATTTCAAAATAGTTGAGAAATATTTTTATCAGATGATATCAGATTTATCAGATATCACGGAACTGGATCATAGCCGGGAAATTATCATAAGGGATACAAATTGAAACGTGAACTGAGTTTATTAACATAAGTGAGTTTTTGATCTTGGAGAAAACAAATAACAGTTTTTAAGAATAAATTTGTTTCAACTGTGAATTGTGATTCAACTGAATCAACTAGAACAGGTGATATCAGATACTTGTGGATGAGAGAACTGCGTGAGGTCTACTGTTCATAGTACTACTAGTAAGTTACAGAAACATCGATATTTGGTTGTACTAATTGACCGAGCGAAGTGAGGTCTAAGATTCAAGTTGACAGTTTTGCATTTCTCTTTATGTCTATATGTTTATAATGAATTATGTTCCACGTTTACGGTGGAACGCGGAAATAGATTTTTATGAAATTTGACAGGTATGTTCCTTTCTTAATTTCGCGTCGATGTATGTATAGAGACGTCTGTGAAGTTGGCCCGGATGGCGTCAGCCCTCTTAATGAAAATATCATAAATCGTTAGTTTAGTTAGTTTTGATACATTTGACGTTTGTTTGGGTTGGAGTTATTTTTACTTTCCTTGCCCTATTACCATAGGTAATTTCAAGTTTTCTATACGTTTCAAGGCCCCCTGGGTCCAAAAACATGATTTTTGGGTGTTGGTCTGTGTGTGTGTATGTGTGTGTGTGTGTGTGTGTATGTGAGTACTTCTGTGAACACGATAACTCCATTCCCAATTAACCGATTGACTTGAAATTTTAAACTTAAGGTCCTTATAGCATGAGGATCCGACAATAAGGAATTCAATAAAATTCAATTCATGATGGCGGAAAAAATGGCGGATAATTACTAAAAAACCATGTTTTTCACAGTTTTCTCGAAAACGGCTCTAACGATTTTCTTCAAATTCATACCATGGATTATAGCCCTATCAACTGGCATGACTCTCATTTCTGGGAAAATATCACGAGCTCCGTAATATTCTTGAGAAAAATGGCGGATAATGACTAAAAAACCATGATTTTCACGGTTTTCTCGAAAACGGCTTTAACGATTTGCTTCAAATTTATACCATGGATAGCTATTTATAAGCCCTATCAACTGGCATGAGTCTCATTTCTGTGAAGATTTCAGGAGTTCCGTAATATTCTTGAGAAAAATAGCGGATAATGACTAAAAAACCATGGTTTTCACGTTTTTCTCGAAAACGGCTGTAACGATTTTCTTCAAATTTATATCATGGATAGCTATTCATAAGCCCTATCAACTGACATGAGTCTCATTCCTGTGAAAATTGCAGGAGCTCCTTAATATTCTTGAGAAAAATGTGCAGTTACTAAAAAACCATGTTTTTCACGATTTTCTCAAAAACCGCTCTAACGATTTTTTTCCAAATTCATATCCTGTATTGAAGCTAACATCCATAACCCCAAGTTATTTATCAGCTCTATCAACTGGCATGAGTCTTTTTCCTGGTAAAGTAATGGGGGTCCACCCCATCCTTGAGAAATGGACTTTGTAACCTCCTTCTCGTGCATGAGGTAGGTAGATAGAGCAGTTTATGAAAAGAACACAGTCATAGTCAATATATTTCATCTGTAGAACAGCTGTTTTGACGGCTTTTAAATAATCATCGAATTTCACAATTTACACAAAGGAAAAAGTACTCTGAAAACAATTATATATACACATATATAGAAGTCTGATCGTAGTTTCAAATATGTTGCCGCCAATCGTCATTATGTTATTCCCCTAAATTATTCTCGTTTGAATGAGGCTTACAGTTCAATGAGCAAGGAAAGTTGTGTGAGTGTACCACACCAGATTTTTTAAAATTTTGCATTTCAAGGATAATACAAAATGAAAAGGAGTCTCCTGTAAATATCAATATTACCGTGAAAATCAGACTGTGGAATTATTCATCATAAATCAGCTGACAAGTGGATCATTAGTTGCATGCAATTAATAGCTGAAAGTATTTTCTCTCGACCTTTCTCTGCTTTGAACTCGGGCTGTCCTGTTGCCAGTATGTCTTGAAGGAGGTTAGCGTTAGTCTGTTTGCAGACAGGATTTTTCTTGAGCAAACAGTATTGTATTTAATGATCTGTAATATAATTTGTATAATGGAATTTGTCATGTAAGCGATATCATTGAATAAAACTTGATTTGATGTTAGCATTTTTGATTAACCAACCCCAACAGCCACTAGTCGTTTTCACACCGATATCTCGTCGACACGACATACAGACAGGATTTACTCTAATGTACAGTATGAGAGTAGGTTGTGGTTTATAACTGCGCGAGGTCTACTGTTCACAGAACTACTAGTAATAATGATATAACAATAAATTGTTGGTGTAGCAATTAATTCGATTCGAAGTCACAAATACAAGGCAACAATAAAGTCGAACCTATTCTTCAATTCAAAAAAGAGAGTATTTTTTGTCCACGAGGTAGACGATAAATCTTGCAATGTCCATTCATTTGTTCTGTCCACCTGTTGTACAATCAAAAACTTCCACATTCCTGGTTGCCACGTCATTTATCAACTCTTTGTCACCGTACGGCTCAGTTCATACAGAGAAGCACTTCACAACCTTTCACACTTTCTTTCTCACACTCTTCTCCTTCTTCCTCTACAAACTTACTATCATTCTCCTCATGTTTTTCTTTTCCTTCTTCCTCTTCTTCCTCTTCTTCTTCTTCTTCTTCTTCTTCTTCTTCTTCTACTACTTCTTCTTCTTCTTCTCTACCTTCATCAACTGCTCCATCTCTTTCTCATTTATCATTCTCAATTCCCTTCAATGAAAATCTTACTTCACATCCCATTCTCTCATATATCCTTCTTCTACCACCTCTTCTCTTTCCTCCTTCCTCTTCTTCTTTTTCTTCTCCTTCTCCTCTTCTTCTTCATCTCCTCCATCTATTCCTGTTTCTTTCTCATTCATCATTCTCAGTTTCTTTTACTGACTTTCTTCACTAACTACTGTCGGTCGAGTTCTGCTTTTGGCAGGTATTCTCATATCTTCTTCTCCCTTCTCCTTCATCTCCTTCTTCTCCCTCTTCTTCTTCTTCCCCTTCTCCTTATTTTCCACTTTCTTCATCTGCTCCATTTCTTTTTGTTCCTTTCTCATTCATCATTCTGAGTACTACTACTTCTTGTGCTTCTTCTTCTTATATCTTTCTCCTTCTTTTGCTTCCTTTCGGATTCCTTTTCTTTCTTGTCCTCCTGTCTTCTCTTGTCCACTTATTCTCCTTCTCCTCAGTTTTCGTCTTTCCGTTCCTTCCTTTCTTCTCCTTATACTCCTCCTTTCTTCTCTTCTTCACCATTTTCTCTTTCTCCTTCTTCTTCGTTCATATGTTTCTCCTCCTCTTTGTCACACTTCTACATCTCTTCCGAAAAATACCTTTCTGTGTCCTGATTTATTTTCCATCTTCTACTCCTTTCTCTTCTTATTCCTCTTCTTTCTCTACCTGATCACCATCTTCTTCTTCTCCTTTTCCTTCATCATCTCTTACTCCTTCCTCCTACACATCCTCCTTTTTCTGATACCACTACATCACTTTTTTCAGCGACTACTTAGTGTCTAGATTCCTTTTCCTTCCTCTTATTTTTCCTCTTCATCTAACTCTTTTTCATCATTCTATTCTCCTTCTTCCACTTTCTCTTCTTCTTCTTCTCCATCTTCTTTTTCTTCATCTTCTTCTTCACCATCTTCTTTTTCTCCATCTTCTTCTTCTCCTTTTCCTTCATCATCTCTTACTCCTTCCTCCTACACATCCTCCTTTTTCTGATACCACTACATCACTTTTTTCAGCGACTACTTAGTGTCTAGATTCCTTTTCCTTCCTCTTATTTTTCCTCTTCATCTAACTCTTTTTCATCATTCTATTCTCTTCTTCCACTTTCTCTTCTTCTTCTTCTTCTTCTTCTTCTTCTTCTTCTTCTTCTTCTTCTTCTTCTTCTTCTTCTTCTTCTTCTCTCTTCTTCTTCTCCTTCTTCTTCTTCTTCTTCTTCATCTTCTTCTTCTTCTTCTTCTTCTTCATCATATCCTCCTTTTTTTCTCCATAACCACTCCCTGAGCCCGGGTTTCAGAAACCATCTCTCCTGGAAAAGCATTTTAGTTCATTGGAGAATGAACTGACTCCTTACATTTCGACACTATGATCAGTTCAATAGTTGAACCACTGCTCTTATAGCTTCTGCCAGGTATCGACTGTGAAGATTCTGATTTGTAGAGCATTTGCCACATCGTTATGATGATATATGATCAGTTTTTATCCTCAGAAAAAGGTTTTGAACCATAAAATTGGCTTGTGTCATCTGTTAAGGCTCTCGGGAAGCTATTTTTCATGATTTTCTGATAATAATAAAGATTTATTTTGAGATGTGAGGATTCAATAAGTGGGTTCATAGTTTGTAGCTTCCATGATCGAATGATTCATCGTATAAAACCATAGAGAAACAATAGCGTAAGTAGATATCCCATGGTATAGGGAGTTAATGTCGTAACTTTTATTGTTATCTCAAGACGATAGTCCACGTAGTTCTTCCCTTGAAGCTGTGTGACGCTGGTAGTCTCTCATATTGTGCCGTTCATACACTCTCACCCCAACAAAACAGTAAAAATCGACAATAATCGACAGTAATCACCTTGAGATAACAGTAAAAGTTACGACATGAACTCCCTATACCATGGGATATCTACTTACGCTATTGATTCTCTATGATAAAACTGAATAAGAAGACTATAGTGAGGTCCACGTTATAATGGCAGTGGACAAAGATAGGAGAAGATCGTTGCCGATTCTCTGCCTTGCCACTGCCTTCTATAGAGGATAGCTGATTCCGGTATATCCGATATAACTGTTCATTTTTTCTCAACATTTCGAATGATCCCTATTTATTTTATCTAGAGTTCGCTAGGTTATCAGAGATGTATTGATTTATCTGGGTTACTAGAGATCACAATGCTCTCACCTCCTCAAGATAATTTCAAATAATGTTTTCGACTTTTCTTGTTGTTTCACAACCACGAAATTGTTTCTATATTTTCTATAATTTATTTGAAAACGTCAATAACCAGAAAACTATTAGTCTAAATCAAATTGTAAGGGTTCGGTTGGAAAAAGGTAAAAATGTCCCACAATTTATTTGTTCCGTTGTTTAAGGTTTTCGATTTTAATAGGAGCGTTTTAACTGTTCGAGATTTGGCTTTCAACTCGACTATAAATTTCTTTCATCTTTGAGTGATCATGAAAATTTCAAAGTCAAACAAAGGAACAAATCATATGAGTTCTATTGGAATTTTTTTCCTCTAATCAATCATATCCTCAGAATAAGATTTCAATCAATAGTTTTTTTATCTACATTAAAAATTGAAATCTTTATTCGAAAAATAAATAAACAATCAAATTCATCCCAAAAAGTTTTCCAATTTCCATATGGATGTAATTTTTGGAGAGTAGATCTCATCGAATTTTTATCCAGCTGTTAACCCTGTTGTCAATATTTCTAATAGCAGGTGATTCACTCAAAGACCTTTTAAAGATATCTTTAAGGTCTTTGGATTTACTATATTAAACTTGGGTTTTCATTCATTTATTATGACAGTTATTGTCGTTCTCTGAAAATATTGAGAAATCAATTCATATCTTGAAAACTGAGATCGTTATAAGGAAATTCGACTGGACATTTTTGTTGGAAATTCATTGTAGAATTTATGATCTTCGGCAGTTACACCTTTCGTGGGACACTCTGTATAAGCCAATTCCTTCTTTTATAAATAATCTGGATTGATAATTGACCGAACGAAGTGAGGTCTAAGATTCAAGTCGATGGTTTGGCATTTCTCTTAATGTTTATATGTTCATATATTTATATGTTGCGCATTTACGGTGAAACGCGGTAATAGATTTTCATGAAATTTGACAGGTTCATCCTTTTTAAATTGCGCGTCGACGTATATACAAGGATTTTGAAAATTTTGCATTTCGAGGATAATATAAAAGGAAAAAGGAGCCTCCTTCATACGCCAATATTAGAGTAAAAATCAGACTATAGAATTATCCATCATAAATCAGCTGACAAGTCATTACACAGATGTGTGGAGAAGCCAGTCTATTACTGTATTTGTATAAGGTCTATAGTTTCAATCAAAGACATTAAAGAGGTATGCACCTTTAAGCTGGGTTAACACCAAAGTTATTAACAAAATGGTTATAACTTAATCCTTATAGATTCTATTAGATTGAACGGAAGTTGACAAACACATATGTTCATCATGTGTATGATAAGTTATGTTCAATCTAATATAATCTAAAAGGATTGAGTTATTAACATTTTTTTAATAAATTTGGTCTAATCGCAGCTTTAAGGTCTTTGGTTTCAATATTTTGTTTCGCAGTCATGGTATTATTATGCGTGCCCATCAGTATCAATATTCTCACATTCGAAAAAACTAATTTGATAGGTGAATAAAAATAAACAAATGAACTGAATAATGCTGGAGAAATTATAATATTCTTGATTCTAAAAAAATAATTTTCATCAGATAGAAAGATCAGCACGGAACTGGATGAATTATATCATATGAAATACAAATTCAAAAATGAACTGAGTTTGTTAACATTTGAAACAGTTGACATCTGGTATTTGTGGATGAGAATACTGCGTGAGGTCTACTGTTCACAGAACTACTAGTATATAAGCCAGAATATATTTTAACTAACCAACCAATCACAAGATAATTTTTCACATCCATCTGGTTTTTCCTTGTGTTTCAGGACTATGAAGTGGACCTATACCTGCGTCAAAAATGGCAGGACGAGCGACTTAAACACGCTGACATCACAGAAGTCCTCGACCTGAATGACCCCAACCTGGTCAAGGCCATCTGGAAGCCAGAGGTCTACTTCCCCAACGCAAAGCATGCCGAGTTCCAGTTCGTCACTGTGCCAAATGTGCTAATCAGGATCAACCCTGATGGAGAAATACTCTATATGCTCAGGTATGTCATTACGTCACCGTCCCAAATAAGATAGTTAGAATGACCCCAACCTGGTCAAGGCCATCTGGAAGCCAGAGGTCTACTTCTCCAACGCCAAGCATGCCGAGTTCCAGTTCGTCACTGTGCCAAATGTGCTAATCAGGATCAACCCTGACGGAGAGATACTCTACATGCTCAGGTATGTCATTACGTCACCGTCCCAAATAAGATAGTTAGAATGACCCCAACCTGGTGGAGGCCATCTGGAAGCCGGAGGTCCACTTCCCCAACGCCAAGCATGCCGAGTTCCAGCTCGTCACTGTGCCAAATGTGCTAATCAGGATCAATCCCGACGGAGAAATACTCTATATGCTCAGGTATGTCATTAAGTCACCTTCCCAAATGTGCTAGTTAGAATGACCCCAACCTGATGGAGGCCATCTGGAAGCCGGAGGTCAACTTACCCAACGCCAAGCATGCCGAGTTCCAGTTCGTCACTGTGCCAAATGTGCTAATCAGGATCAACCCTGACGGAGAGATACTATACATGCTCAGGTATGTCATTAAGTCACCTTCCCAAATGTGCTAGTTAGAATGACCTTAACCCGATAGAGGCCATCTGGAAGCCATAGGTCTACTTCACCAACGCCAAGCATGCCGAGTTCCAGTTCGTCACTGTGCCGAATGTGCTAATCAGAATCAATCCTGAAGGAGAGATACTCTATATGCTCAGGTATGTCATTAAGTCACCTTCCCAAATGTGCTAGTTAGAATGACCCCAACCTGGTGAAGGCCATCTAGAAGCCAGAGGTCTACGTTCTATCTAGATATAGATAAGGTATATATAGACACCAATATAAAATAATCAAGTATTGAGTATCGAAATTGGGAAAAGAATAGAGTAGATATAATGAATAAATAAATAGATCTCTGGATAGATAAATAGGATTGAGATAGAGTAGTGTAAACTTGAACGAGCATAGATTCAGTATTATTTATTCTTTATTGATTGATACAATAAGTACATCATCAAAACGATAGGAAGAGAAGAAATAATTTAACCTTGTGCTATTCCTCTTTCAAAATTATATAAGGTCACACAGATTATTTTACTTGTTCACGAAGTAGTAAAATTTCCATCAAGATAATAATAATCAAACAATAAATTGTTATCAACTTGAGTGGAAAAACAGTCCCATTAAAACCCATGGGAATCATATTTTCACTGTAACGGTCACTGATAATGATACTGATAACCGTACGGGAATCATAAGGTATAATAACCTCCAATATCCACATGAGCAAAGGGCTACCATTCGAATGAAAATAAAATACGTAAATTACTAAAAATTATTGAGTTGACGTACTAAGAAGTAAAGTACTGCATTTATCATAGTCAGGCGTTAGATATGCAACCCGCTTAACACGGAACAATTTTTAGAACGTTTTATAATGGAATGCATTGTTTTGAATAGGAGGTCAATCACATCTCACAAAAATGCTAACGCTGCAATAGTACATTGTTCTTTCTCAAGCGATCTCTCTCTCACTCCCCCACGCTCTCATATAGTCTCTCTCCTATACTCTCTCACTCACACTGCTCTTTTGTTCTACTACTCTTTCGTTCTTTGTTATTCGTAATCGGACTCTCTTTGAGTCCTTTCTTTTTTGAAATATGATTATGATCTCTGTCGATATTCTATTATTACTCACACTTCTATTTTGATATCCCCTATTGTTCGTTCTTTGACTATTGTAACCGGACTCTGTTAGGTATATCATTCTTTTTTGAATGATTAATATTCTGCCGATATTCTATTATTACGAACTTTGTCTCAGCGTTCTTACATATCTACTTGGTTATTTTTCATCCAAGATTTTACTGTTAAATAATTTCTGTTCTATTATTCCATTATTGAATCAGCGAATGGAGTGAACTTGCTGACTGAATATCTTCTATATACAACTAGCGAAATTTGAAGGAATAAACTTTTATTCTTGAAATAATGAGATATTCTATTGTATTGGAATCAAAAATGAGGAATCATGGAAGAATAAGAGAGAGCGGGGAATTGCAGGAATAGTGTGTTATTGATTGATTGATTGATTGATTGAGTACTTTATTTATGTAGATTAGAATATATATTGGTTTATACACTTATATACAATAGCTTACAATACAGCAAAAGTATAGATGAATTTACATAATATAGACTAAAAGAATAATTATTGAACTGTATATGATACGAAAAAGCAATTTGTAATAACTATAGATAATAATTATATTGTTATGCATCTACATAAATTGGCGGAGCTTTGGACATATCAATGTCCATTCTTCGGAAAGAATATTAAAAATATCCTACCCACTAACTCTCTACCAAAACGTTGATTTCATTAATTAAACTAAGGATTTATTTATCAGTGGAATTATTGTAGAAGTTTTAATTAATATGAATATTAAAGAGAGAAAAACAGAAAATTGATAGAGTAAAATAATTATATAAGTAGATAAGATCAAATTATTGATTAATAAAATGAAGTAGGCTAAAAGTAGATCAGGGTTATCAACTTTCTGTAATATACAGCAGTATGCAGTGGATAAATGAAATAGCATGAGTTTATATAAAATATATATAATTCATTCTATAACAGAGAGGGAGATAGAGAGAGAGAGAGAGAGAGACAGAGAGGGAGAGAGTGAGAGGAAATGAGAAAGAGGTTTGGTGCGAATGAATGATGAGCGAAAATCTAAATGTCAAATTTCTTCTGTTTTTCATCTTGAATTCCAAATCAGCAACAACAAGCCAGATTATTTATGCGTCAGGTAACATTATCCATCGCATTTTCCACATTTTTTCCTCAAAACAAAAAAGAACACCAAGGGCTCAAGTACGTCACTAATTGAGTTACAAAAAATAAATTAAATCAGTTTTTTTGGAACGTGTGAGCGAGCACGCAGTCAGAAACAAGCGGACCGAAATGACGTTTGAAGCGAACTCTGTGTTATCCTCATTGAATTAAATGAAAAAATGTGTGTGAAATTCATTTTGAACTGACAGTAACTCTTGTGAATAATTCTAATGCTTCCCATTCTACCAATTCAGACAGTTTGGAGTAAATCTGGCCGTTGTATGTTTCAAATCAAGTCTGCACTTGACGGGAAAATTATTCGGATTAACTGATCGGGAGAGTTTAATTAGTAGAAAGGCTCTAAATTATTGGTTCAAAAAATTGTTGATTTGTATAGGTTTAAAGTATTTGACAGGAGTATGATTTCAGTTGTATAGTGAGGTCCTCGTTATAATGGCAGAAGAGGAAGATAGGAGATCAACGTTGTCGATTCTCTGCATTGTCATGGAGGATAATAATACCTATAGAAGAGGTCTAAATTATTGGTAGAAAAAATATAGATTTGTAGAGGTAGCATAAACATAAAGTAACAAGAGTAACATAAAGTATGTGAGAGGTAGCATTGAATTTCTATTCTTAGGTCCAAGTTTTTGACTGTAGTCTGTTTCTTTGTCCTTAAGTTGATTGTAAATGATGAATAAATAAATGATGGCAGTGAAGAAAGATAGGAGAACAACGTTGCCAATCCTCTGTCTTGTCGATGACTTCTATAGACGGTAGCCGATACAGGTTTATTGATGTAATGTCAACTGTTCATTCTCGTTTGAAATAATCAATTTTATTTCTTATTAAGCAAGAAACCGAATTTTTCAATAATTTCATAATGAATTTCTATAATTAGGATGAAATATTTTGTTAATAAATTATTAATTCTACATTGTTAATATACGATCTGGCGACAGAGCAAAGCGAGAAAGAGATAGCGCTATCAGCTTTGTTGAATAATGGACAAGGATAGCAATACTATTGGTAATCAAACACTGCCATTATAACGTGGACCTCACTATAGAGGTGATAAGTATGTGAGAGGTAGGATTCAATTAATTGCATAGTGAGGTCCACGTTATAATGGCAGTGTTTGATTAGCAGTGGTATTGCTATCCTTGTCTATCATTCAACAAAGCGGATAGCGCTATCTCTTTCTCGCTCTGCTCTGTTGCCAGATCGTCTTTTAACAATGTAGAAGTATTATTAATCAGCAAGATATCCAATCTCAATAATGAAAATTTATTAATCAATCATCTAAGAACATATTTCCTCAACGAATAGAATATGATTTATCATCCTAAATAAGAATGAACTGTAACTATTATTACATCAGATACTTGGTTTCAGCTATCCTCCACAGTAGGCAGTGGGAAGGCAGAGAATCAGCAAAGCTGTTCTCCTATTTCATCTCCACAGCCATCACAAGGTGTTCCTCACTATATCATCTGCTATTTTCCTATATGGGGTTCATGCTTTTCAATTTCTACATTAATTTTCAAAGTAATGCCAAGTAAATAAGCAGCTCAGAAACTTTTCCACAGATTTTATGAATCTTTTTCCAAGTTGAAAGTTGAAATTCAATTTGAAGAATACAAAGATATGGAGGAAATTTCAAACTCACATTCAGAGCTCATGTTTATAAATGATGATGTATCATTGTTATGATAATATATTCATTGAAAAAGTTGGGATGTGTCAATACAGCCATGTATTATTCCAAGCAAAGAGGAAAGAGCCCTTTAGTATGATCTAATATGGGTGAAAAATGGGAATAAGTTGAATAAATAGTTTATTATTTTACGGATAATCCTATTTTTTCAAACATTTGAGGATGAGTTTTGAAGTGAGATGAATGGAGTTTAATATCTTATAAGTTATGGAGTTCTTGTTCCATAAAATGTTCAAATATTACTATAGAAAAAAGATAGCATAAGAAGATATACCATGGTATATGTATTTTATGTTTCAAATTTCAAGCCGGTTTTTTGTTAGCTTGAGCCTATTTTTGACGACTAGTCTATAATGATTACTGTTTTGTTGAGGTGAGAGTGTAAGAACGGCTACCAGCGTCACATAGCTACACCAAAAACATCCACTATATAAAGTGAGGTCCACGTTATAATGGCAGTGGAGAAAGATAGGAGAACAACGTCACCGATCCTCTGTCTTGTCAATGCCTTCTATAGACGGTAGCTGATACTGGTTTATTGATGTAATATCAACTGTTCATTCTCGTTTAAAATAATCAATTATATTCCTATTAAGCAAGAAATTATATTTCATAATTGAGATGGGATATTCTGTTGATTGACAATTCTACATTATTAAAAGACGATCTGGTAACAAAGCAGAACGAGAAAGAGATAGCGCTATCCGCTTTGTTAAATGATAGAGAATGATAGCAATACCATTTCTAATCAAACACTGCCATTATAACGTGGACCTCACTGTTGGCTTGGATTAACAGTGAAATTTGAAACATAAACGTCTCTACCGTGAGATTTTTTTTGATTGTATATTTTCTCTCTTATGATATAAATCAATTTTGTTGGTCACGGAAAGGTCCTCCAATATCAGAGTGTGTTCTAGAACTTCTTTATCATTATTCATTGATTCATACAATAAGTACATTATCAAGAATGAGAGGGGGAGAAAAAAAAGTAACCTAAAAAAATCTGTTGTGGTTCACTCACACTCACACAACTTTCCTTGCTCATTGATCTATAAGCCTCATTCTTGAACGAGGATAATTTCGGGGAATAAATGTTATTGTTTCCAGAGTACATTTTCCTTTGTTCGAATTATGAAATTTGAGGAGTTTCAAAAGTTGTCAAAACAGCTGATCTACAAATAAAAATATCGACATGTGTTCTTTTGAATAAACTGCTCTACCTACCTACCTCATGCACGAGAGGGAGGTTACAATGTAAATTTCTCAGGGATGAGGTGGACCCCCTGTTAGTTTCCCAGGGAGAAGACTCAAGCCAGTTAATAGAGCTGATAAATGATTATACAGGGTATGAATTTGAAAAAAATCGGTCGAGTCATTTTTGAGAAAATCGTGAAAAATATGGTTTTTTAGCCATTATCCATTAAAATTTCAAGTCAATCGGTTAATTAGGAATGGAGTTATCGTGTTCACACACACACCACACACACACACACACACACACACCACACACACACACACACACACCACACACACACACCAACACACACACACCCACACCACACCAACACACACACACACACACACACACACACACAACACACACACACCACACACACACAACACACACACACCACACACAACACACACACACACACACACACACACACACCACACACACACACACACACACACACAACACACACACACACCACACACACACACACACACCACACACACCCACAACACACACAACACACACACACACACACACACACCACAACCACACACACACACACTGGACTATTTTGGACTATTTGTACTATTTTGGTATAACTTGATCACGTTGGAGTCGTTTTGGGAAAATCGCAAAAAAACCTGTTTTTGACAAAATTTTCGCAATTCTAGCCGCCATCTTGAATTGCAAGATGAGATACGTGTACACAGACGCACATAAACTCATACACACACACACCACACACATACTGGAACAAGGTAACAAACGGGGAGGTGAGAAATGAACATACATTGCGGGGAGGCTGATTACACACATTTACACACATGTTGGAGACTTAATTTTTGTTTTAGAAAGTATATTAATATGTGTTCAATACAGTTGTAACTTTTTTTTCTGGTAACTTGAAAAAAAATTACGCATTAAACCTACAAAAAGGGGAGAAATGTGTGTACACTTTCACTGAACAAACCGAGGAGAAATGTGTGTACACTTCCACTGCACAAAGCGGGGAGAAATGGTGTGTACACTTCAAACCCACATTCTGGGGAGGAATTGTGTGTTAGTTTAACTTACAAAGCGGGGACAAAACCGGTTTCAACACTAGTTCTGGCTGCAACACTTATTTCGATATTTACTATTCTATTTGATCATAGAATACAATATCGTATGGGTCTTCGAAAGCCAGTTACATGCACGTTGATTTTTGTACGATTGTTTTTTGCCATCCTTATGAATTCGAATAAGTGCAACTTGTCAAACATCATCTGTTTGATCTAATAGAATTTTATAAGGACGGTAAAAAATCGATGTGTATGTAACTGGCTTTTACTAAACAGGCTTCACGAATTACAATACGATAATAGGATAGTTGATACAATACATGGTTTTAATTCAGATTCATTCATTGATAGCAATAAAAGGAGATTCCGGTGTCGATAGCATCGAAGTCGCCAGGCTGGTCTGGATCATTTATGAATTTCTCAGTATGCAGTATCCACTCAGCAGCTCTTATACAAACACAAACATTAGTTTCGTTTTACTTGGAATAGTAAGACATTATTTCATTATGTCCATTATTACAATAGATCAATTCAGATCCAGTTAGCTGTTAGAGTAATATAATGTAATTACATTCTATACTCACTGTTCAGATCATCACAATGTTTATAGCCTACTGTATGCAGTGAGTATAGAATGTTACATTCTATACTCACTGACTGCATATTTATACTGTGTAATAGATTTTATTGATGTTGCAAAGATTTTAAGTCAATGATTCAACAGGAAATCCATGGTAATATTCAACGATTTCAACCTAATGAATTAGATTGCTGTATGACAAAATTGAAATCCCGACAACGTAAATAATTCAGTGAAGTTAACTGTACAAGGTTACTTTTTCTCGTATTTTATTGAGTGATAATGGGAGATGATTTCTGATTCCATATTTGGATTCAACCTTTTGAAGTTTGAAACTTTCAAAGCTGGAATTTTTTTTTCAAACTAGAACTTTTAGGGCCGGTTTCCGAGCTCAGGATTTAGCTAAGTCCCAGACTCTAAACAGCAATAGTCAGAAAATTGGCTTTCCAAAAGGTCAGCTTTTATAATAGAAGTCTTAGTTTTTATTTTCTCATTTCTATAATTGGAAACGTTTTTCCTTGACGGAATTAGACATTCCTGAATAATTCAAAATAGCTGAAACTTTACACTATTTTCTCTTTATTTTATTTTGTGTTCAATTTTCTAGTTTTTCGAGATTTAATTCAAACGTGACTATGACAATGACTGCGACAACGCCCCGTCTTGGAAAAACAAATTTCTGACTCCAGTTGTTTAAAGTCTTGGACTCAGCTAAATCCCGAGCTCGGAAACCGGCCCCTAATGTTTTAAAATGTTCATGTTTGAACTTTTCAAGAGTGTTTAAAAGCTTCTAAAAACCTTTACCTGTGAGGCAGAAGTATTATTATCTTAGTAGGTACATTTTTACTAAACATAACTTTATGATAATGTAAAAGCTATATTAAAAACTGCTGTAACTCCCTTGTTTTTGGGTATTTTCGAAAATGGGACTTACGCTTTAAAAAATTTGGGGTCGCTGAATCCAAATCCGAATACTTTGAGAAAAGTAATGAGTCATACTCTGAGCAAACGCGTCTGAAATTTGAGATCCCCTTGTGAAAGCCTTCGAGCTGCGAAATATGAAATGATCTGAATTATGATCTTCAGGAGACGGGATTTTGCCGTGTGAAACTAGCCTAAGAAAAACACGACGCCTTGTTCACTCCCCCCACCATGACTTCTCAGTAGCTTGACCCTAACATTTACATGATCCTAGAAAGTAGTCTACACCTATGTTCACAGAATAATTCAGAATAATGTATCCTATTTGAAAGAGTGGATGCATGCAAAAAAAAAACACTTTCAAAGATCCATGTTCATCAAGCCTTCTGTTAACTGCAAGAGATATTCTGTATCTTTGTGAGTATCTTTGGGAGGCTCCTTTTCCTCTTATATTATCTTTGAAATGCAACATTTTGAAAACTTCGTATATATGTCGACGCGCAATTTAAAAAGGAGCATACCTGTTAAATTTCATGGAAATATATTGCCGTATATCGCTGTGAATGCGCAACATATAAACATAAAGAGAAATGCACAGCCGTCGACATGAATCTTAGACCTCACTTCGCTCGGTCAATTATATACAGTGATGTCGGAGTAATGAGGGATTCCTTCTCTTTTCATATTATCCTTAAAATGCAAAATTTGAAAAAAACCTTGTTTATTAATACATCGACGCGCAGTTGAAAAAGGAATATTTCTGCCAAATCTCATAGAATTCTATCAACGCGTTACATACATACATACAGACAGACAGACAGACAAAAGAAAATCTGAGTTAAATCATAGACCTCTGCCCAACATAATATACCTCCACCAATAACATCACTCAAATCATTCAAAAATAGTGTGAATAGCAACGGGGAGAATACGCATCCTGTTTTAATCCATTTCTGGTTTCAAAGTATTCTGTTAAGTTACCCTCCACGCCATGCCATACAGGAGACTTCGTATTTCTATATAGACTCCTCAACATCGCAATAAATTTAGTCGACACTCCCAATTCACTCAGTTTAAAAAATAAAGCCTCTCTGTCCACACTATCGTAGCCCAAAAAGAAACAGTACAACTTCTTTGTAGGTCTATTCAACGTTTTCATTACTATATTGAATAGAACAAAAATATTATCAGTAGCCGAATAACCTCTCCGAAAGCCACACTGATTCTCTTTAATAATCTTTTCTCTTTCCTCCCACAACTGCAACCTTCTCAGTAAAATAAATGAAAAGACTTTAGCGACAGCATTTATAAAAGATATGGCTCTATAATTATTCACTTCATTGGTATCACCTTTTTTATGCAATGGAAATATAATTGAACGTGGAAACCCTGTTGGTATCTGTCCACCTCTGACGATGGCATTGGAAAAAGTCAAAATAATCTCTTTGTAATTTTTTGACGCATTCTTGTAAAACTCAGCAGGAACTCTGTTATCACCTGGAGCCTTATTGTTGCGCATTGTCTTGAAGGCACTTTCCAAATCATTCATATCTATGTCTTTGTCAAGAGTTTGATCTTCAACATTCCTCGCCGCATAATATGTGACTACCCCGCAAACTGATCAAAACACTCGTCTGAAGTGTTCAACCCAATCCTCAGCACTCACAGTTCCCGAAATCTTGAACTCTCTACACTTGAATTTCTTTATCAGAGCCCACAAATCACTGGAATCTTGACTCTTCTGAATTGTTCTTTTATATCGCTGAAATACGCTTGCCTTTTACTCTTACATAGCAGTTTGTATTCCTTTACTACCTTCATATAATTTTCTCTCACCTGCTCCGAATTTGATTTTCTAAACACATTCAATAGGCTGAACACTCGCTTTCTCATAACCGCACACTCTTTGTCGAACCACTTTTCTCTCCATCCTTCTCTCTTTCTATCAGGTTGGGGCACATAATTTGCAGCTCTATATACAAGATTATTTAATACTTCATAAGTCTCTTCACTACTCTCGGGAAACCCATTTATTTCTCTACAAGCATTGGTGAGTTTAGATATATATTCATTCTTCCTCGCTTCCTTCCATTTCAACTTCGGTAAGAGTGGTAAAATTGTGCTCTCTCTTTCTAGAGTATCAACCGTGATTAGCGTAGCTTCAATTGGGAAATGGTCAGATAAAAATTCTGGCACAATAGAAAATTTTCCAACTATTTGCGCTAATTCGACAGCCATGCAACATAGATCTATTACGGAAGCCCCTCTGCCTATAAAAGTAAAGTCTCCCCACCTATCTCCACTTATCCTTCTATTCATAATGATGAAATTAAAAACCTCACAGAACTCCAATATTTTCTTACCTTTCATATTAATCACCTCATCCTTTGACTCTTGCTTATTACTCAGTGCATTTCCCAATTCTATTACATCTGTTATTCCGACATGTCCTGTCCATTTCCTATTCTACCGTTAAAATCTCCAATTAAAATCATATTATTTCTATTATGCTCTTGCACTATCATAAACTCCCATAATGTATTGAATTCTCTCTCCCATTCCATGTCTCCTCCACCACTCAGGTAAATTGGAACTATATAATATTCATCCCGTTGTCCTGCATTCATGTGAATAACTTTCCTCTCAAGCGCATCGATTACCTTACAAAAACTCTCTATTCTTTTACTAATTTCTATTAACTTTCCTCCCTTTGCTCTACCTCAGTTTGATTCTCCAACTGCGAATTCCCAGTATAAATTGTAATCTGGAAAACAGTTTTCAAAATACAATGCTTTCCTCTTTCAACAAACGTCTCCAATAGTACAAAAACATCATAATTACAAATAAAATTATATACTTGAACAATCTACCACTTAATCCAGCCACATTGTACGCTACTATACTCAACTGTCCCTTCTCACACGGACTGACGGCGTTATCTCAGCGGTTGCGGTCTTCGTCCTCGCCGCCTCGCTACTCCTCATCACACATGCTCCTGCTCACGGCCCGCATCACACTCTCATCGAACATGCTCCCGATCTTCTGCAGCCCATCCTCTCCCTCCGAGACCAGTCCATTCTCCTCATCCAGCGTGAAAACCCGACTATTCACAATTAAACGATCCACTTCAACCGATACTCTCCTCTCACTCCCGGAACTTGTTTCTTCAACTCGCCAAGCACCCGGAAAAGCTTTGATCGTCGTTTTCTTGTGTCGAAAGCAAAGTCTTTATGAATCACAAACTGTGTACCCCTTCAGCTTCCTACTGTTTCTCGTGATGAAATGGATGTCCTGATCGTCCGGAAAATGCGCAATGATTTTCTTGCCCAATGCATGTGCTCGATTAACCCAGGTACCTGCTCGTGCCCCCAAATGACTCACACAAAAGTCTTTGACAGTTCTCACGTAATCCACTGTTGCACATTCATATTTCAGCCCGCGAAAAAGTATATTGTTCCTTCTCGATCTATTTTCAAAATTTTCCATCTTCCTGATTATGAGATTATTCTGAATTTTTTGAGCAACAATTTGATTTCTTAACTGTTAATTCTCGACAGAGAGTTTATTCACTTTTTCAATTAGACCATTTAAATCCACCTTTGTAGCTAGCAGCGCGAGTTTTTCATCCATAGCCTTACTAAACCGCTTTTCAAAACGGTCAAATAGTGATTCAATAAAGTCTGAGTTCACATTACCGGAAGCTTTAACACTTGGGTCTGGAGCACGCTTTTTCTGTTCTTTTAGCACGAGGACTCTTCTTAGCACTATCGTCCGGTGAAAAGTATTGTTAGATACTGTTCTTATTCATTCAGCTTCGAATATTTCGATTCACTTGAAAACAATTTCACAAATAAATAACAAATTGATAATTCAATTTATTACGAAAGAACGTTTTAGGTTAAACATGCACTAAATGAACCGATTAAGCACGACCCGTCCGGAAACTTGAGATAAGAGAGCAAAACAATTCTGCGACCGCTCCGTTCAACAGCTCACTATCAACTCCTAATTTGAGAACATACGATTTGAAATCGAAAAGTTGTCAGTTGTAATTGGGGAATGATTTTAAAAAACCAATACTTTTATTTTCCATAACTGTACTCATAAAAATAATATGATAATATATTTTATATTCAAATGAAACGTTTAGTTTTTAAATAAAAAATATTTTTGAGCCCCAAATTCATTGGAGAGTTACCGAATTGCTTGATCAAGAGATTCAATTGATTGATGATAAAGTTCAATTGCGCCGTGAACATAGAGAATTTGATCTTCATCAAGTTCAAATGTTTGGAGACAAAAGTCGTGTTGCCAATACATACATAGAAATGATTCTCATTAATCATTCGTGAACAGTACAGGGGAAATAATTGAGGAGTTGGGTGGAAAAACGACCTGAGTCAAAAAATCAAGTTTTGTGTAAATTGAGTTTGAAATATTTAGTACACATCTTCATTATTTCATCAGAATGCAATATTCTTGCAAGTATTTGAACCTTATTGATCTTTTTATACTATTTTCAATGCTATTATTCATAATTAGCCAGTAATTCAAGGCTAACTGATAATAATTGATATAAGGTGTGTTGTCTCAGGTCGTTTTTCCATAACCCTGGTTGTTACATGTTCAGAGGCTCAATAAAATGATGAAAAACCCGTATCAAGAGTAGTGATAATGATAATATATTGCTCATGATATTGGATAATTAATAAGTAGGTAATAAAGATCTAAAAAATGTCATTTAGAAGTGAACAATTGAAGATGATATTTTCTTCTTGAACACGTTTCTTCCCATAATCAAGACTCTGGAATGTTACATGGTACTGTTCTGATTTTCGGGAAATTCATACACCCAATGCTTTCAGCATCGGATTCTTCTTCAGGAGCGTCTTCTTCATTATTTTCATCATCTAGAGGATAATTGGTTCCCTTGGATGTATTAATGATCTTCTTATACCATTTGGTAGAGAGTTAGTTGGGAGTATATTTTTAATATTCTTTCCGAAGAATGGACATTGATATGTCCAAAGCTCCGCCAATTTATGTAGATGCATTACAATATAATCTTGTATAGTTATTCCAAATTGCTTTTTCCATATCATATACAGTTCAATAATTATTTTCTTAGTCTATATTATGTAAATTCATCTATAATTTTGCTGTATTGTAAGCTATTGTATATGAGTGTATAAGCCAGTATATACTGTAATCTACATAAGTACAAGTAATCTACAAAGTACTCAATCAATCAATCAATCAATCAGCTTCTTCTTTTGTAAGAAAACAAAATAAGGATTTCACTGGCTGCTGGCTCACAGCTTGTCAGCTGAAAATTTCAGGTTTGCCACACAAACAAAAAATTTTCACAACTCAATCATTTTTCAAGATACAACAACATTTTATGTACCAATCTGTTCAGAATTTAATGGCGGATAGAATGAAGCGTGTTGCGGAAAAACGACACGAGTGGCCTCGGGTCGTTTTTCTACCCAGCTCCTCAATTTCACAATTGAAAATAATAATTTCACACATACAAAGCCTATGGAATACTGTGTACGTAGTACAGTATCCTTTCCTGCTCAAATCAAACCTGTAGGCTACAGAAGAGTCACGACATGTCAATTGGAAAATTTTCTCATTTTCAAATGTCTGCTCATGATATGATATCTTCTCATTTGCATTTGACGATTCTCAAATACAATTCACTACTCTCAATTACATGTGTGATGACTTCCTAAATACAATTGACTATTCTCATTTAGGCTACATCTGACATTCTCTCAATTACAAGTGACTATTCTCAAATACAATTGATACTTTCTCAAATTAACTTTTTACTTTCTCAAATAAAATTGGAAAAGGTGTTGTGACTACTATTTTTTTTTTTTGAGCAGGGTATGATTACTAAATCTTTTCTCCGGAACAACGTCTTTTCACAAAAAGTGAGCATGCCGTACACAAGTAAAATATTCAATCCAAGGTTTACAAGAGAGTTTTTGCAAGGATTGACAGACACAGAAGAAAATGTCAATATGGAGAGAAACTAAGTGACAAATTTCATTTTATCATAGGCTATCCTGATCTTGAGATACAATGTTAGGTTAGCAAAGTTTGAGGCATCCGCTTCTCTAAAACAGTTAGTGAATTCTCAGTGAAGCCTGTTCAAGAATATAAACTTACTGACGTGCTATTTTTGAATCTTAACAAGCCTCCCATTCGCATCATTCTAGCAATAACCCAAATTCAATGCGGAAAATTCTCGGGAAATTGTGTTACCAAGTCACCATTGATTGTGATGAACCTAATTTGGCGTTGAATTGTAGAGGATTTTATTCTCTTGGAAACAGTTCTGGATTTTTTCACTATGAAAGGTTTTTGAGTTATATGGAGAAAAAAACAGGTATTTTTAACACTGTAAGGTTAGCAGAGGGTATTTTTTTGTGAAGAATCATTTTCAGACTATTTGTACCAAATAACTAAAAAATCAGTACCACAATACATTCTGGCAGCATGTTTCCTCGCTCCCTTCTCATGTCTCAAGTGAATGAACAGAAAAATAAACTATGAATTCGCTAAGCTGTGACTCAATGAGTCTGAACGAAAAAGGAGATAAGTTGCTGATTCATAAATTCACGGCAAGCCCCATAGCAAACCAGTTACTTCGAACAGTGAAGGAGACAATGGAGATATGCAGGGATATGCAAGTACCCCGCATTGTATGCTCAATCCGTAAATGAGTTGTGTAAGTGTGTATTAGCGATCGTAGCACAACGTGGTGGCAATTTTGGAAACTGGAGTGTATCCCAATTAGGTGGAGTACTAACAAAATGGGGAGATTTTTTTTTATTACGTTTTTACATGGTTTTAAGCATGTAGAAGTGATTTTTACTAAAATTGAGCAGTGACACTACGGGGTCTCCCCTTAGTGTACACACCTCCCCTTAATGTGCTGTGTATACTTGATTGTCTCCCCGTATTATACCTTGTTCCAACACACACACACACACACACACACACACACACACACACACACACACACACACACACACACACACACACACACACACGTCCATGTTTTTGGACTCAGGGGACCTTGAAACGTATAGAAAACATGAAAGTAAACCTTAATTTTTTTTTGGAAAGCAATTTTTCCCTTACCTATGGTAATAGGGCATGGAAAGTAAAAAGGTGCTATTCCTCTCTCAAATTCAGATTATATTTCTTTCTAATTATTTATTTATTTTCCTTCAGCAATTCGATTACACTACTGATCCTAATTAAACCAAGTGATTGCGGTATTCAATAATCAGACACGTTCACACCACTGGTTCCGGCTAGTCTAAACCAATAAGCATCGAGTACCACCTAATCTTCAAGCTCCAGTAAGCACACGTCCGTCTGCCAGCCATGAGCACACGTCCGTCTGATCGCAACTTAATCAAGCATTAACTGCCCACTGACAGTAATTAATCCATCAATCATAGGCGAGAGCCACAGCGATTGGCCCCCGGTTATCTATAAACGGAGATTAGGCGTTCGTACCATAGTGGAATTCACGTTATAATGGCAGTGGAAATAGATAGGAGACAGCGTTGCCCATTCTCTGCCTTGTCACTGCCTTCTATAGGGTAGAGCTTTTGTGCAACCGGCACAAAGATTGTTGACCGAGCGAAGTGAGGTCTAAGATTCAAGTCGACGGTTTTGCATTTCTCTTCATGTTTAAATGTTCACTAGCCGTCAGGCTCGCTTCGCTCGCCATATCCGTCTAGCCGGGGGGCTCCGCCCCCTGGACCCCCGACTGGATCGTCCAGAAATGAGATCAGCGGACTCGCTTCACTCGCCTGCAATTTTCATTTGAGCATGCTTCCTTCCATCAGAAAGTCAAAGTACTGAAAAAACGCAGAAAAGCTGAGAAAAACTATGATTTTGAGCGTATCTTTGATGAAATATTGGAGTCACCTCATCACAACATTTTTAAACCCTACCTAAACCTCTGTCTAAAATTTGGAAATTTTCTGTCTATTACTTGATGATAGAACTCAGAAAACGCAAAAAACGCTAATTTTGGGCGTATCTTTGGCGTTTATTTCAAATTCCTTCTGAAACAACATTATTACACCCTAGCTCAGCTTCTGTACTAAATTTGAACAATTTCTGTTCATTTGTTCTCAATAAATCTGAGAAAAAGCAAAAAAACGCTAATTTTGGGCGTATCTTTGACGTTATTGCAAATTCCTTCTAACTCAACATTATTACACCCTAGCTGAGCTACTGTACTAAATTTGAACATTTTCTGTTCATTTGTACTCGATAAAGTTG
Organism: Nilaparvata lugens; assembly: GCF_014356525.2. Classification (NCBI taxonomy): domain Eukaryota; kingdom Metazoa; phylum Arthropoda; class Insecta; order Hemiptera; family Delphacidae; genus Nilaparvata; species Nilaparvata lugens. The sequence goes on along the minus strand of NC_052511.1, from coordinate 46,368,447 downwards.
AGAAAGCGCTAAAAAACGCTGGAAAATGTAGATTTTGGGCGTATCTTTGGAAATTTTTCCAAATCCGTTCTTAGTGCGCCTCTAAAGGGCCAACTGAACATACCTACCAAATTTGAACGTTTTTGGTCCGGTAGATTTTTTAGTTCTGCGAGTGAGTGAGTGAGTCAGTCAGTCAGTCAGTGAGTGCCATTTCGCTTTTATATTTGATATGTTGCGCATTTACAGCGAAACGCAGCAATAGTCTGATTTTCATGGAATTTGACAGGTATGTTCTTTTTTGAATTTCGCGTCGACGTATATATAAGGTTTTCTAAAGTTTTGCATTTTTAGGATAATACAAAAGGAAAAGGAGTTTCCTTCAAACACCAATATCACCGTAAAAATCAGACTATAGAATTATTTCATTATAAATCGGCTTTATAGTGGACTATAGGCTAATACTACCCGTTCAAAAACATCGAACATCTTGAAAATGTATATTTCCATCAATGTTAGGAGACAGTTGTCTTCTAACTCTGTCTTTCCATAAGCTGAAGCCATGATTCTAGTTTGGAGTTTGGAGTTATTGATAGAAAACATTTTTCTTTTTTAATCTGATAATTAAAATTGCAACAATTATTATCGAAAAGAAATTGATTCCTAAAATCATGAAAAGTGAGAAATGAAGTTTGTAGGAAATCACCATTATAGTAGTTTATTTTGTTAATTTCAACACACCGATCTTTCGTCAACACAGAATGTTCTCTGATGGGTTGATTGGATTGACGTATCGACGGCAGCCAGACCTGACAACAGCGCTCACACTCACATTCTGGGACGACACGTCACGGTACGATTGGACAGAAAGCTCTATGTTTATTTAGGATTTTTTCCAGACATTTTAAATTGATAAATTAATTATTAATTTTTGAGAAAACATAACAACAGGTCAATGTAACTCACCGAGCAAGAGGTCTACTGTTCACAGAACTAGTATTGGTGTTGTTGTGATGACTGGAACAAGTCTGTTCTTTCAAACTAGTAGATAAATCAACTTGAAACTGTCTTATTATTTGAACTTTTGTTAATTTTTATATATTTCTGTTTCAGGCTGAAATTGACATTCTCCTGTATGATGGATCTCTCCAAATTTCCTCTGGATAATCAGATATGCACAATGGAAGTGGCTAGTTGTAAGTAATTTTAAACAATATTCATTTTCCACCTTCCCAATTTCATTTTTATTCAACAAGCTCAATAGAATGTAATAATATTGAATCCATAAGAAAATCTGGTGTGGCGTACTCACACAACTTTCCTTGCCGTTATGAAAATTTATCACCTGGCGCTAGTGTTCACGCGCAACTCATGTCTACTATTCAAAGATCTGAGCCAGCTTGTGACAGGACAATAACGCTGGTTACACACGAGATCTGCTATCTCCTCATAGTAAATGATTTAATAGAATCAACAGTTGCCAGCAGTTTGCAATTGAATAATCACATTTTCTCAAATTTCAAGCTTATTTTCAATTTTAGGTGAAAATGTTACTGGACATTAATTGTAGAGATTTTCATGCTCAATCTTTTCCACTCGAAATTTTCCATTCAAATCATATGTGAGACCTGATAATTGGAAATCTAAAATCAAACTTTGCATAGATGGGGCGGAGCTCCTGAGATTTTTACAGATATGGGACTTGTGGCAGTTGATATAGCTTATCAATGAGTATTCTAGGTATGGATTTGATCAAAATCATTGGAGCCATTTCCGAGAAAATCATTTTAGCCGCCATCTTGAATCGCATTTGATCTATATTGTTCGTGTCGGATCCTTATACTGTGAGGACCTAAAGTTGCAAATTTCAAGTTATTCCGTTGATTGGGAGATGAAATATCGTGTACACAGACGCACATACACACATACAGACTAAAAACCACTTTCTTGGACTCTGGGGACCTTGAAACGTATAAAAATTTAGAAATTGGGGTACCTTAATTTTTTCGGAAAGCAATACAAAACAATACAATACAAAAATCAATCAATATGAATCAATCAGAGAAATCTTGACAGAGAGCTCTCACTGATTCTAGTCTCCTAGACTTTGCACTTGGGTTTACAAATGGATTGACTGAAAGTTTCACTGCCGAATTCGAATCTATGTGATGAGAGAGAAGGGTAGTGTTTGTTCGCATCAAAACATGTCAACTTGTGGATTGCATACCGGAAAAACTGGAATGATTTAGATCTCCAAATTTTGCACATGGATTCTAAAAATAGGATTCTCAATCTCATGCACCTCGAAGCCCAAATTTAAATTTTCTTTCTACATTTTTTTCAGAATAATAATTGTAAAAATTCATTCATGGACAATTCATTCAATAACATGAATACATACCATATTTTAATAATAGAACTTTGACTTTTTGTGTAGTTGAGAAGTTGATATTGTGGTAATTATTTATATTAAATAAAAAGACTAAGAAATTGTCGAAAACCACAGATTTTATTGAAAGTTTGAAAGACTGGTTTCGGTTGTTACACCATTGTCAATCTCTGATAAACTAAAACTAGATACAAGAGCAGCAGAATTTATACTAGTAGGCGAGTACTATTGGTCAAGGGCAGGAACGCCTGCCATTGGCCCAGCTAGACAGTCTCCTCCCACTTGAAGGTGTCACAGAAATGTCACAAAATGGCGGCTTAAGTAACAGACTGGCAATGATAACAAAATTCACTTTTAGTACAAAATAAAAACCAAGAAAACTTGTAAAAGGTGATAAAACAAATATGTAAATAGGAAAACTATCAGGAAATAGGAATGCTATGGTAAACTAAGCATACAGTAGTCGATAGTTTTCCTATTCACATATTTGTTCTATTACCTTTTACTTGTTTTCTTGGTTTTTATTTTGTACTAAAAGTAAATTTTGTTATAATTGCCAGTATGTTACTTAATCCGCCATTTTGTGACACCTTTAAGTGGGAGGAGACTCTCTAGCTGGGCCAATGACAGTCGTTCATGCCCTTGACCAATAGCAGTACTCGCCTACTAGTATAAACTCTGCTGCTCTTATATTTAGTTTTAGTTCAACAGAGAATGAAAATGGTGGAACAACCGAAACCGGTCTTTCAAACTATCAATAGAATATGTGGTTTTTGACAAATTCTTAGTAGTTCTATTTGGTGGAACTTTAATCTACATATACTACGTCTTCGAAACAGATGGTTTTAATTGGTAACTAAATTAATAATCAGTCCAATTTGTTATGGGTTGGCATTAAGTTGAGGAAGGTTTCTGAACAAGATTTGAGCTCTGTCACTGTATTATGTTAGTACCAAGTTGGAGAACTTATCTATACTATGATAGAGGAAAGAACTGGCTTATACACGTACGGGATAGGAAAATTATGTTTGACGCATCATCACAAATCGTCTAAACTACTGGACTGGAATTGACTTGAAATTTTGCATACAGATTCTTAATTAACCAAGGATGTTTCTAGGCCTACTTCAAACTCTTCAAGATACCACTCGGTCAACTTTTAAAATAGACCCTTGTGAAGCACGGGTTACCTGCTAGTAGATTATATCCAAAGTTTGAATGAAGTTTCGACACATGAATTATTTCGTCAAACTGATGAAATATTGAGAAAATAAATTGATGAAAATTGAGAAATTGGAGCTTTCCAATAAATTTCGAATGATGATAATATACTATTACTAGCCGTATAGTATAATAGTATATTATTACTAGCCGTCAGGCTCACTTCGCTCGCCCTATACGTCTCGCCTGGACCCCCGACTGGATCGTCCAAGAATGAGATCAGCAGGCTCGCTTCGCTCGCCTGGAAGATCCAGTCGGGGGTCCAGACTAAACGTCTGGCTTAACGGATATGGCGAACGAAGCGAGCCTGACGGCTAGTAATATAATATTCACAGGAATAGCTCTGATTGAAGTAGCAGTGCCCAATCAATTTTTCCGCGATAAATGCATTTCAATCTTCAACTTGGTGCCAACCTAACAAAGACAACTCAACTTAATGCCAACCTGACAAAATTATTATTAGTTACCAGTTAACAACTGTTTCGAAGAGGTACTCTCTTTAGTTTATAGTTCTATATTAACATATGGTATGGACATTTTTCAATTATAATTAAGAGAATAAGAAGAATATACATGCTAAAAGACGAACTTCAAACCCTTAAAAACCACCCTTAGGGTTAAAATATTGCCAAAAGATTTCTTAGTGCGCCTCTAAAGGGCCAACTGAACATACCTACCAAATTGGAACGTTCTTGGTCCGGTAGATTTTTAGTTCTGCGAGTGAATGAGTCAGTCAGTCAGTGAGTGAGTGCCATTTCGCTTTTATTATATAGATAATTTAATGTTATATTCCTCATAGCTTATACCAGTCCTTTGCAAACAATGTGAGTTAATAGAAGTTGAAAATCATGTTTCAGTTTCAAAAACGTGAGTTAATAGAAGTTATATATCTTGTTCCAGTTTCGAAAACGATCGAAGAACTTCGTCTGGAATGGAAGACAATGAATCCCGTAATAATGGGAAAAGGACTGAGAATGCCGCAGTTCGAAATTGTCGAAATTATCCCATCTGACTGTCAGGAGTCCTTCCAAATTGGTGAGTTTATTCTATTAAATCTTACTTATTTATTTACTTACAATGCAAATGACACTAATGTAATAACATTGGTAGATAAAATAATAAGGTAGTCTTTGTGCTATTTTTCTTCCAAATTTATATGTGACAAAGTCCAAGATAAGGTTATAATTTCACGTGTACGATTTAAAAAAAAATTACTCCAAAATAAACATTAAAACTATAAATTTTTAATTTAGATGGCTTGAATAATGAATCGATTAGGAATAGGCTATTTCACTGAATTACCACTTTCAAATCTCTCTTCCAAAGTGCTATAACTTCTTCAAAAATAATGATTTTCCACTTTTCAACAACATCATCATATATAAGTAACATTATAGGTAATTGTTTAGGACAAAATTTGTAACTAGAATGTACATTAATATAGTTTTTCGTGAATTGTGGTATTATTATTGATTTTACGATAAAAATGCATATGAGAACAGTTGTAGAGAATAAAATGGAAAATAAATTATGTCATATCAAAGTTTCTTCTATCTTCCTGTATAAGGCTGAAATTCATGAAAAAGCTGGAAATAAGTTGAATAAGGAGGAGAAGAAGAATAAAAATAGAGAAGAAGGGAAGAGAAGGGAGAAAACAGATAGAAAGAGGGAATAAACAATCATGAATTTAATGTTTTATGATTTTCTACTCACTATAAATAACTATCAACTTATTTTCAGTTTTTTTATAAACTACAGCCTAAAACGTGGAGATAAAAGAAAACATAATAGAACATAATTTGTTCTCCGTTTCATCCTCTACAAGTTTTATTCAATGTGGTTTTACTGTAAAATCAATAATAACGCCACAATTCACGAAAAACTGAATGAATGTACAGATTAGTTACAATTGCTGCCGCTAGATGGGGTGAGCGCTCCCGTTTGTAGTTCAGGTGACTACGTTTAGTTAGGATTTCTGCCGCCAGAATGTGCTGACGTTCCCTCACTCATCCAACAGGCTCCAGAGCTGTTCCAAGCTTTGTGAGCTGGGATTACAGAAGACTGTGAGAGTAAAATTGTGTAGTTCGTGCGGTTTTTGGCTTGTAACTCCTTAACGGTGAATATTAGGTGAATTTTACAAATGAATAATTTTAAAGTAGCTTAAATTATCTACATAATTATGTGATCAAAAATGGAAAATTATCATAATTGGATGAGTTATGACACTCTGAAAGTGAGACTTGATGGAAAACTTTTAAATTCCTGAATAAAGCTTCAATCAACTCAATTGAATTATCTTCCTATCTCTCTTTCTTCTTCTCTTCCTCTTCTTCTTCTTCTTCTTCTTCTTCTTCTTCTTCTTCTTCTTCTTCTTCTTCTTCTTCTTCTTCTTCTTCTTCTTCTTCTTCTTCTTCTTCTTCTTCTTCTTCTCTTCTTCTTCTTCTTCTTCTTCTTCTTCTTTCTTCTTCTTCTTCTTCTTCTTCTTCTTCTTCTTCTTCTTCTTTTCTCTTCTTCTTCTTCTTCTTCTTCTTCTCTTCTTCTTCTTCTTCTTCTTCTTCTTCTTCTTCTTCTTCTTCTTCTTCTTCTTCTTCTTCTTCTTCTTCTTCTTCTTCTTCTTCACCACTCCTAGCTGAATTATTTATGGATAAGTTAGAAAGTAGAATCATTGAAAATAGTAATTTTAAAGATAAAATTGTTTACTGGTTTCGATATGTTGATGATATTATTTGCTTATGGAAAGGAAGTAACAGACAACTAGACAATTTTCTTTCCTATCTGAATGGATTACATCAGAGTATAAAATTCACTGTAGAGGTAGAACAGTATTGTGTATTGAATTTTCTAGATTTAAGAATAGATCATAGCACTGGTTTTCACAAGTTTTCTATTTTCAGAAAACCAACCCATACTGATGTTATCATTCCTCTTCATTCTTGTCATCCTATTTCTCACAAACTTGCTGCTTTCAATAGCATGGTATATAGAGCACTAACAATACCTATGAGCCATCATGATTTTGATATTGAGATCACTAAAATTAAACAGATAGCTGTCACAAATGGGTATGAAGAAAGTATGGTGGACAGATTATTGAGTAAAATTAATAGACAAATTTCAATCTATTCTAGCTTTGTAGGCTCAAACTGTGAGGAGAAGACTTGGATAACAATCCCATATTTAGGCCTTGTATCTGATAAGATAGGTAGGGAATTGAAGAGGAATGAATTTCATGTTGCTTTCAAGACCGAACCGATTTTAAATAGTCTATTTAGGTGGAGTGAAGACAAAATTGATATTTGGGATAAAAGCTGGGTGTACAAACTTAAATGTGATGATTGTAATGTGTGTTATGTGGGTCAGACTGGTAGAAGTTTCAAAAGTAGAATTAAAGAACACATCAGAGATTGGAATAAACAAAATGGGGAATCTAGCTTTGCAGAACATTTGATAACAAATAATCACAAGTTCACAGTTAAGGAGAATGTTGAGTTTCTGCATGTTAATAACAAAGGCAGATCTTTGAATATTTTGGAGGCTTTAGAAATAACAAGAGTGATTAAGGAAAATTCCCAGTATAGTTTAAATGACCAGATTCATTTCAACCAATACAACACTACGAATTTAGTTTTATCATAATATTGTAAGCATACATTAGACAATAGTTACTCCATTTACATATTTGTTTTATTATCTTTCACACTTGTTTTCTTGGTTCTTATTTTGTACTGAAAGTAAATTCCATTATCATGGCGATTCTGTTGCTTAAGCCGCCATTTTGTCACACCGTTCAGTGGGAGGAGACTGTCTAGCTAGGCCAATGGCAGGCGTTCATGCCCTCGACCAATAGCAGTACTCGCCTACTAGTATAAATTCTGCTGCTCTTGTATTTAGTTTTAGTTTATCAGAGATTGACAATGGTGTAATAACCGAAACCGGTCTTTCCAATTATCAATAAATCAGTGGTTTTTTGACAACTTCTTAGTCTTTCTCATTCAATATGAATAATTACCACAATATCAACTTATCAACTACACAAAAAGTATATAAAGTTCTTGAAGCAAAATAAGTGAACTGCAAGTCACTGCCAACACACAAGGTTTCTTATGTTGGCAGTGCCAGATATTACGTTGATAATATTTTTCTACTCAAGATGAAATCAATGTCTATTTCTTATTGTATATACTTGTTATTAATATTGTACAAATATGTATTTGTAATTTTTGGCAATAGATTCAATTTAATTCGATTCAATTCCCTTGTTTTTCCAGGCTATTACGGTTGTCTAATTACCGGTTTTCTATGTGATATTATTTTGAAACAATTTCTAACAGTTTAGAAATTATTTTCTACAGTCTATTTCCTAATTTCTGTTGTTTTGTCAGGTAACTACAGCTGCCTGGTGGCGGAATTCTACCTGTCGCGGTCAGTGGGCTTCCACCTGGTGCAGAGCTACCTGCCGACCATCCTGATAGTGGTCATTTCCTGGGTCTCCTTCTGGATGGATGTGGACTCTGTGCCAGGGCGCACCACCCTCGGAGTCACCACCCTCCTGGCGGTGTCCTCACAGAGCTCTGGTTAATACTACCATCAATCAATAATAGTTCATTTAATGATTAAATTATGAAATCCATTAATCAAGTAGAATAGTTTCACACCTTAGTCCAGCCCTTAAAAGATCTCTTTTATCATATCGCTCACTCACTCGCTCATACCTCACCCAGTGTCTTTTTCACTGTCGTTCCTCGCTTCTTTAAATCCTCACTCACTCACTCTCACTCTCGTAACCTCTTCCTGTCACTCTCACGCTCTTTATTCAATCACCCAAAGATTCCCCTCTCGCTACTCTATATTTTTAAACACTATCTCTTTGTCACTCCTTCTCACCCCTCGGTCCAATCCTCTCAATCTCTCTCTCTCTCCCCTCTCTCCCTCTCTCTCTTTCTCTCTCTATCTATCTCAATATATATATATATATATATAATATATATATTATATATATATATATATATATATATATAATATTTTAATATATTTTCAAACATTATCTCTCTGTCTCTCCTCCTCTTTTGGTAGAGAGTTAGTGGGGAGGATATTCTTAATATTCTTTCCGAAGAATGGACATTGATATGTCCAAAGCTCCGCCAATTTATGTAGATTATCTATGGTTATTATATTACAAATTGCTTTCTCATATCATATACAGTTCAATAATTATTTTCTTAGTCTATATTATGTAAATTCATCTATAATTTTGCTGTATTGTAAGCTATTGTATATAAGTTTATAAGACAGTATATATTGTAATCTACATAAATAAAGTACTCAATCAAATCAAATTTCTCCGATCTCTACTTTTGGTAGAGAGTGGGACGGATACTTCGAATATTCTTTCCGAAGAATGGACATTGATATGTCCAAAGCTCCGCCAATTTATGTAGATGCATAACAATATAATTATCTATAGTCATTATATTACATATTGCTTTTTCATATCATATACAGTTGAATAATTATTTTCTTAGTCTATATTATGTAAATTGATCAATAATTCTGCTGTATTGTAAGCTATTGTATATAAGTGTATGAGCCAGTATATATGTAATTTACATAGATAAAGTACTCAATCAATCAATCAAATCTCTCGCAATATCTCTTCTCTCACTCTGTATCTCTTCCACCTCTCAATCTCAAGTAGTCTAGAATAGACCATTAGATAATGAAATATACATTGAATATTTATTTAATTATTCACATATATTTTTGTATTTTTTCGGCAAATAAATGAATTCATCTATGCATACATTGTGATAGAATGGTAGTGATCGATAATTATTTATCAATCTCAACAATTATTATTAGAACAACTCAATAAAGCAGCTGGCCAACTGTCCCACTGTGAATATGGTAACTCTGGGACAAAGGGGTTAATCATGTATTCCTGTCCCACCTCTTTCTCATTGTTTGTTTAGTGTGGACATGGTAACTCTGGGACAAAGAGGTTAATCATTTATCCCTGTCCCACTTCTTTCTCATTGTTTGTTTAGTGTGAACATGGTAACTCTGGGACAAAGGGGTTAATCATGTATTCCTGTCCCACCTCTTTCTCATTGTTTGTTTAGTGTGAACATGGTAACTCTGGGACAAAGGGGTTAATCATTTATTCCTGTCCCACTTCTTTCTCATTGTTTGTTTAGTGTGAACATGGTAACTCTGGGACAAAGGGGTTAATCATTTATTCCTGTCCCACTTCTTTCTCATTGTTTGTTTAGTGTGAATTTGGTAACTTTGGGACAAGGGGGATAATTATTTATTTGTTGTGTTCCAGGCATACAGAGTGGCCTACCGCAAGTCAGTTATGTGAAAGCTATCGATGTCTGGATGGGAACCTGCACTGGTAAAGTATCAATCATGCATAATAATCATATATGACGTTCGGTATATAATGATACTAGCCGTCAGGCTCGCTTCGCTCGCCATAACCGTCTGGCCAGGGGGCTCCGCCCCGTGTACCCCCGATTAGATCGTCCAAAAATGAGATCAGCAGGCTCGCTTCGTTCGCCTGCAAGTAGACCTCAGCGTAACCTCTGTACCGAATTCTGGACCCCCGACTGGATTGTCCAAAAATGAGATCAGCGGGCTCGCTTCGCTCGCCTACATGTAGACCTCAGCTGAACCTCTGTACCAAATTTGAACGTATTTTGTCAATTTGATCTCGAGAAACACCTGTTACTATATCGGCGTATCTTTGGCGAAACAAATTCTTCCACCTCAGCTAAACCTGTGTACTGATTTGAAAAAATATATATTTCTATCAATTATTAAAAAAGGTGAGAAAACGCAGAATAGCTGAGAACCGCTTATTTTGGCTAATTGGATAAATTGGTATTTAGAAGGTCCTGGATAAATGCATTTCAATCTTCAACTTGGTACCAACCTAACAAAGTCAACTCAAATTAATGTCAACCTGACAAAATTACTAATTTATTTACCAGTTAACAACTGTTTCGAAGAGGTACTCTCTATAGATTATAGTTCTATATTAACATATGGTATGGACATTTTTCAATTACAAATTAAGAGAATAAGAAGAACATACATGCTAAAAGACGAACTTTAAACCTTTAAAAACCACCCTTAGAGTTAAAATATTGCCAAAAGATTTCTTAGTGCGCCTCTAAAGGGCCAACTGAACATACCTACCAAATTTGAACGTTTTTGGTCCGGTAGATTTCTAGTTCTGCGAGTGAGTGAGTGAGTCAGTAAGTGAGTGAGTGCCATTTCGCTTTTATATAAATAGATTCTCGTATATCATGTTTATATTTATGTATGTAAAGAAAAATGAATTAACTAAACTTAGATATTTCATCATATAAATCACACAAATTTTCTGTCTAATATAAATAATTTTTCTCAATTTTTTTTGCCACTAAGGCTCAAAGTTGTGTGAGTGCGCCACACCAGATTTTTTCAAAATTTAATCCAAAACATGGACTTCTGCTCAACTCACACTTAGGTGACTCAGGTCGAGTAGAGACTCGACTCTAGTGGAGAGCATGTGTTTTCAAATGGTGACAGTCGCGGAGACTAGAATCGACTGGTCTGAGTGTCACCATTTGGAAACACATGCTCTCCACTAGAGTCGAGTCTCTTCTCGACCTGAGTCGCGTAAATGTGAGTTGAACCATAGATAAAGGATAAGCTCTTGTATATATTTCTTGTCTCTGGTTGAACCTAACGGTAGGGCTTACATGATAAAAAGCATGTTGTCATACACTGTTGTGTCATCACAGGAGAGAGCTTCGAGCAAAATTCTGTAAGTTTGGGTTTTTGTTGTTTATTTTCTCTTCGCTGTCAATTCGAGGTTAAATTATATTTTCCCACAGTTACCTTGGAAAGTGGCCATTGCTGCACTGATTACAGAACGCAAAGAATCACTTCTCCGCTCTAGTGTGGGAAAAATTTTTTCTGCACTCCAGATTTGCAACATGGCAACGCAAAATATTTGGTGGGTTATATGGAGGATTAGTGCACGAAAACAAAAATTAAGTTGGTAACTGCACTGACTGGGCTGCTATAGTGTGGTGGTGCACGTTATAATAATATTAAGGACACCGAGTTCGAGGACAGCCACCACATCAGCGACAGCCGCCCCTTCATTCAAACACTACTACATTATTCTATTTTATTTATTAATAACAGCATCACACACAAACATTTGATGCATTTCAGGCAATTTTACCCATAATTACCCACTTTTCATATTCAATGGTAACTGTAGGAAAAATTTAATGTGAAATACATGCGCAAAGTTCCTCTGCTGCACTCAACAAACCATTCCGTAAACGTTTCTTTCGGTGCAGCAAACTGTCACTTTGCGCACTAGTTGCACAAATAACTATTTTATCATCTCAATTTGTAATTTTTCGGTGGTTCATTTAGTGTTTTTGGCTGTTAATTTTTTGTTGGAAGCCTCTCGATGACTAAATATGAATGATGAATATCCAACCGTTAGTTGCCAACCTTACATGCCGATTTCAATGTCAGCTGAGAGCTCTACTACGTCTTCCACTGTCAACCAATCACGTGCGAGTACACTCCAGTTGCCACGCCCACAAGGCTCTCTCATTGGTTGAAACTTTCACGTCATTGTAGCCTGATGACTCCATTTTGGAATGGAAAAACAGTGGCAGAGAAAATCTATACTGATTTCAATCAATCAATCAATCAATCAATAGTTTATTTTTCCTTCATACAATGCATACATGAATGTATAATTACATGAATACAATTGACAATTAACAATATAAATAAAAGTAAAATAGTATTATTATTAAATACGGAAAGTCCCTGAAAAGGTTAAAAACCTGAGCGCAGGGGCCGAGTGTTATTACTAATACAAAATTATTTCTAAGATAAATAATGGTGGATTCCTATTAACATCTAAATTTGAAAAAATACAAAGAAGGAAAGTAAAAAAAAGTAAGAAAATACGAGATAATAAAATAAAAAAGCAGACATTCTTGAATGATTGTGAACTTATCCTAGTTACAATATTACAAGAAATCACTTATCCTAGGATGTGAAGAAGCAATCCATAAATCTATCTCTCTCAGAAGTCTTCCATTCAAATTATCTGTTATAAAAAAGTAGGTATCACATTTATAAGCTTATGAACAATATAATCAAACTGTCTTCTACAAATGGATAGAACTGCATTGTGTGGTTCAAAGGTAATGGTTGAGGGACGGAGATTGTAAGGCGATATACGGAGGTTGAAAAGTTCTCTATGTTTATTAATGTAAATAATCAAATTCTTTATATACAGCTGCTCAACCGTCAATACATTCAATTCAATAAAAATACTGTCACTTGGAAATCGTTTAGGTTTGCCCAAAATTGCCTTTAATAATGCTTTTTGGATGGTGAATATCTTATTGAAGTGATTTGAATAAGAGGATTTATATACTATACTGATACTCTATCTAGTCTTCTTGGTATTATTCCAGTTCATATTTGTAATTTGAAGTGTTATTTTGATTTGAATTTGTCTGTTTGATTTGCAGCATTCGTATTCTGCGCACTTTTGGAATTTACATTTGTGAACTATATGTGGCGCAAATTGTCGCCGGATATCCTGAAGCGGACATTTGTGCCCGAGGCGGCGAGCAACGGGGAGGCGCCCATCTCCAAACAGGGTGTCTCACCCTCCGCCCAGGGCGACACAATCACCACCACCACCCAGGAGGCTATAGCTGTTACTGTGGTCTGTAATATTCTATTAATTACAGTTATCATCACTCTATACATTTCCTCAAAAAAATAATTCACTCCTATTTTTCACATGACTGCTTCTTTCTGTCTCTCTCTCCTTCTTTCTGTCACACTCTCTCTCCCTCTCTCTCCCTCATCCACTCTCTATCTTTCTCTCTCTGTTTTCCAACCCTCTCTCTTTTATCTCATTCACTCCTATTTTCCACCTGACTCTGTTCCTCCTTCTTCCTCTCACTCGCGCCCTTTCTCTCTCTCAAGGGTTGTGTGGCAGAGAGGACCAGGAGTCTTAACTCCGCCCTAATAAAATCAAATAATCAATCAATCTCTCTCACAGTCTCACACTTAGGTGACTCAGGTCGAGTAGAGACTCGACTCTAGTGGAGAGCATGTGTTTTCAAATGGTGACAGTCGCGGAGACTAGAATCGACTGGTCTGAGTGTCACCATTTGGAAACACATGCTCTCCACTAGAGTCGAGTCTCTTCTCGACCTGAGTCGCGTAAATGTGAGTTGAACCATAGATAAAGGATAAGCATATTTCATGTCTCTGGTTGAACCTAACGGTAGGGCTTACATGATAAAAAGCATGTTGTCATACACTGGTGTGTCATCACAGGAGAGAGCTTCGAGCAAAATTCTGTAAGGTTGGGTTTTTGTTGTTTATTTTCTCTTCGCTGTCAATTCGAGGTTAAATTATTTTTTCCTACAGTTACATTGGAAAGTGGCCATTCCTGCACTGATTACAGAACGCAAAGAATCACTTTTCCGCTCTAGTGTGGGAATAGTTATTTGTGCAACTAGTGCGCAAAGTAACAGTTTGCTGCACCGAAAGAAACGTTTACGCCCGAGCCGTAGGCGAGGGCGGAATGGTTTGTTTAGTGCAGCAGAGGAACTTTGCGTATGTATTTCACATTAAATTTTTCCTACAGTCACCATTGAATATGAAAAGTGGATAATTATGAGTAAAATTGCCTAAAATCCAAATGTTTTCCTGTGTCATTTTATTATTGATAAAAACCTTAATTTATTGTCAAATTGAATAAAAATGTTGTCCTTGGTTATAATATCTACTTAATAAGGTGCTCGTTGTGCTTCGTTGCACCTCTGCTCACTATAGCAGACCAGTCACTGTTACCAACTTCATTTTGATTTTGCTGCACTGTTGCTCCATATAACCTACTAAGTATTTTGCGTTGTCATGCTGCAAATCTGGAGTGCGCAAAGTACTCACTTTGTGCACTAGTGCGGAAAAGTGATTCTTTGCGGCCTGTAATCAGTGTAGAAATGGTCACTTTTCAAGGTATATGTAGGAAAAAAATTTTTCTGCACTCCAGATTTGCAACATGGCAACGCAAAATAGTTGGTGGGTTATATGGAGTACAGTGCATGAAAACAAAAATTAAGTTGGTAACTGCACTGACTGGGCTGCTATAGTGTGGTGGTGCACGTTATAATAATATTAAGGACACCGAGTTCGAGGACAGCCACCACATCAGTGACAGCCGCCCCTTCATTCAAACACTACTACATCATTCAATTTCATTTATTAATAACAGCATCACACACAAACATTTGATGCATTTCAGGCAATTTTACCCATAATTACCCACTTTTCATATTCAATGGTAACTGTAGGAAAAATTTAATGTGAAATACATGCGCAAAGTTCCTCTGCTGCACTCAACAAACCATTCCGTAAACGTTTCTTTCGGTGCAGCAAACTGTCACTTTGCGCACTAGTTGCACAAATAACTATTTTATCATCTCAATTTGTAATTTTTCGGTGGTTCATTTAGTGTTTTTGGCTGTTAATTTTTTGTTGGAAGCCTCTCGATGACTAAATATGAATGATGAATATCCAACCGTTAGTTGCCAACCTTACATGCCGATTTCAATGTCAGCTGAGAGCTCTACTACGTCTTCCATTGTCGACCAATCACGTGCAAGTACACTCCAGTTGCCACGCCCACAAGGCTCTCTCATTGGTTGAAACTTTCACGTCATTGTAGCCTGATGACTCCATTTTGGAATGGAAAAACAGTGGCAGAGAAAATCTATACTGATTTCAATCAATCAATCAATCAATCAATAGTTTATTTTTCCTTCATACAATGCATACATGAATGTATAATTACATGAATACAATTGACAATTAACAATATAAATAAAAGTAAAATAGTATTATTATTAAATACGGAAAGTCCCTGAAAAGGTTAAAAACCTGAGCGCAGGGGCCGAGTGTTATTACTAATACAAAATTATTTCTAAGATAAATAATGGTGGATTCCTATTAACATCTAAATTTGAAAAAATACAAAGAAGGAAAGTAAAAAAAAGTAAGAAAATACGAGATAATAAAATAAAAAAGCAGACATTCTTGAATGATTGTGAACTTATCCTAGTTACAATATTACAAGAAATCACTTATCCTAGGATGTGAAGAAGCAATCCATAAATCTATCTCTCTCAGAAGTCTTCCATTCAAATTATTTGTTGAAACACCGCCGATTTATGAAGTTACATCACAGTATTATATTATCGTAATTCTAATTACATTCAATATTTATTCTCATTGATCATTTTTTAATACTTTGTAAGATTCGTTGAATAATAAGCATTACCGTCATTCAATGTAAATTAGTTTATAAGCCAGAAAATATTGTAAAATACATAAATAATGAAATCTTATCTAATCCATCTCTTTCCCGATCTCTTCTCTCTCATCCATCGCTCTTTCAATCTCTGAAATTTCAATCTTTTCCTCCTATTTTAAAAAATTCACTCTTTCTCTCACTCTCTCTTCCATTCATTAGCTCTCTCGCACTCACTCTATCTCCCTCTCTTTCTTCCTCTTTCATTCTCTTCCTCTCTTTCCCTCTCCATCTATTTCTCTGTCTCTATGCCTTTCTTTTTCTCTCCCTCTTGTTGCATCTTTTCTCGCTCTCCTTACGTCTCTCTCAAACTCACTATCGAAGAGAAATCATTTCTCCTTTCTCACTCAGTCACTATCAATATCACGTTTACTTTCCCTCTCTTTCTCTCCTTCTTCTTCTTCTATAATCACCATTTTCACATATTTTGAAATGTGTATAATCTCGATTCAGTAATTTCGTATCATCAAAATTTCTGTATTATTTTAATACGATATTTCCCTATTTTCTAGAATATTCCGTAATGTTTGTTCCAGGTTCGCAAAGTGATTCTGGCCGAAAACGATCCGACGGGAAGAATTACTAACAAGAACATGCTAATGGCGCGGCAGATCGACGAATATTCCCGACTTTTCTTTCCACTGGCATTTGCAGTCTTCAACGTTGCCTATTGGTCCTACTATCTCGCTTAAAACCCTAAAATAAGAAATCACATTTATTTTTATCCTTTTTTATGAAGCAGTATCTGATTTATTATATTGTATGAATTCTATTGTATTGAAAATCTATTCCAATACTGTTAATATAATTAAAGTAATACAAATATTGTAGAGTACATGAAGTAATTTGCTATTGGAGCTTCATCTGGAATCCATCTTTTAGGGCCAAGCAACATGAAGCGTTTTCTCAGACGATTTTTCAAGCGGTTTTATCCGCGCCAACCCGATTAATCAATCTGAGAGCTTCCTGCTTTGCCGACTCTGAAAACGCATCATGTGGCTTAGCCCTTGTCAAAGCACTTTTGGAGCCGGTTTCCGAGCTCGGAATTTAGCTGAGCTCTAGACTTTAAACAGCTGGAGTCAGAAAATTGGCTTTCCGAGACAGGGCTTAGTTTTATTAAAATCTTTATTTTCTCATTTCTCAATTGAAAACGTTTTTCCTTGACGAAATTAAATATTCCTAAATAATTAAAAAAAATCTGGTGTGGTGCACTCACACAACTTTCCTTGCCGTTATGAAAATTGATCAACTGACGCTAGTGTTCCCGCGCATCTTAAGTCCACTTTTCAAAGATCTGAGCCAGCTGGTGACAGGACAATAACGCTGGAGACACACGAAGTCTGCATTCTCTTCATAGTGAATGATTTAATAGAATAAACAGTTGCCAACAGTTTGCAATTGAATAATCTTATTCTCTCTAATTTCGAGCTTATTTTCAATTTCAGGTGAAAATGTTACTGAACATTAATTGTAGGGATTTCCATGCTCAATCTTTTCCAATTGAAATTTTTGTTTAAAGTGTATCTGAAGCCTGATAATTGAAAATCTAAAATCAAACTTTGCATAGATGGTGCAGTGCTCCTGAAATTTTTACAGATATGGGACTTGTAGCAGTTGATAGAGCTTATCAATGACTTTTCTAGGTATGAATTTGATCAAAATCGTTGGAGCCGTTTTCGACAAAATCGCGAAAACCCTGTTTTTGACGACATTTTTGCCATTTTGCCGTCATCTTGAATTACATTTGATCGAAATTGTTCGTGTCGGATCCTTATAGTGTAAGGACCTTAAGTTCAAAATTTCAAGTCATTCCGTTAATTGGGAGATGAGATATCGTGTACACAGACGCACATACACTCATACACACACACACACACACACCACACACACACACACACACACACACACACACACACACACACCACACACACACACACACACACACACACACACATACACACACATACAGACCAATACCCAAAAACCACTTTTTTGGACTCAGGGGACCTTGAAACGTATAGAAATTTAGAAATTGGGGTACCTTAGTTTCTTCCGTAAAGCAATACTTCCCTTACCTATGGTAATAGGGCAAGGAAAGTAATAGCTGAAACTTTACACTATTTTCTCTATTTTGTGTTCCATTTTCTAGTTTTTACTTTCCTTGCCCTATTAGACTACCATAGGTAAGGAAAGTATTGCTTTCCGAAAAAAATTAAGGTACCCCAATTTCTAAATTTTTTATACGTTTCAAGGTCCTATGAGTCCAAAAAAGTGGTTTTTGGGTGTTGGTCTGTATGTGTGTGTGTGTGTGTGTGTTGTGTGTGTATAAGCTGCGTACACATATTCGTGCTTCGAACCCGCACCGAGCACACTCGGTGTACTCCCTCGTACCGCCCTCGTACCGCCCTCGTACCACCATCGAACCACAGTCGCACCGCCCACGCATCCATCATGAACGTTACGGAAGATGTTAGATCTTCTCGTGTTCCCCAGTCGAACCACTGTTGCTCGCCGGTCGATCATCAATCGCTCTGCTGGAGTGACGTTCGGTTGCGGGAGCAGAGCGACAGTCTGTACGCACCTTATGAGTGTATGTGCGTCTGTGTACACGATATCTCATCTCCCAATTAACGTAATGACTTGAAATTCGGAGTTAAGGTCCTTACACTATAAGGATCCGACACGAATAATTTCGATCACTCAACTCACACTTATGCGACTCAGGTCAAGAAGAGACTCGACTCTAGTCGAGAGCATGTGTAATGTGTATTCAAATGGTGACACTCAGACCAGTCAATTCTAGTCTCCGCACATCACCATTTGAAAACACATGCTCTCCACTAGAGTCGAGTCTCTTCTCGACCTGAGTCACGGAAGTGTGAGTTGAGCCTTTGACTACGCCCTGTTTTGATAAGCCAATTCTCTGACTCCAGCTGTTTAAAGTTTAGAACTTACCTAAATCCGAAACTCAGAAACCAGCCTCTGAAGTACGATCTTGAAGAAAAAACATGATCACAATGTGATTCAACAGCTGTTGGAATCATCATGTTATGTTATTGATAATAATTTTCTAGGTAACTTCCCAAATTTGAAAAGGTTAATCAAATATGTAGTGTATACCTAAATTCATTCATCCGGTCGTATATTCTTGAAAAAACAATTATTCAAATATCTTGAAAATTTATTGTGATAAATAGAGAGAAATTTATTTGTCGTGAATAAATTGAACCAATATATAGTAGGTACCTCTTTTCCATTAGACTCAATGTAAGTATAAAAACTTTGCATCAAAATATGGATAAATAATTATGTACATGAATTAAATATAATTAGTGCTCAAACTCTATATAAATATGGTTAACAGATGGTGCCAATGAATTATGATATTTCTATGATAAACGATATGTTGTGAGTATCTTAAGAACTTTGAGCCGGTCGCACGAAAGCAGGTTAGATTTTAGTCGTGATTAATTTCACGAGAACCAATCAGAGAAGCCGTCTTATCAAGAAGGCCTTCTCTGATTGGTTCTGGTGGGATTGATCACGGTTAAAACTTAACGGGGTTTTGTGCAACCGGGCCTTGAAGTTTTCCAATATTTTTGAATCTTATAGCGTGAAGATAATAGTGGCATAGAGAAACAATAGCGTAAGTAGATATCCCATGGTCTAGGGCATTTATGTCGCAACTTTTACTGTTATCTCAAGCCGATAGTCAACGTATTTCTTTCCCATGAAGCAGTGTGACGCTGGTAGTCTCTCATATTGTGCCGTTTAAACACTCTCACCCGGCCAAAACAGTAAAAATCCACAATAATCGACAGTAATCGACTTGAGATAACAGTAAAAGTTGCGACATAAATGCCCTAGACAATGGGATATCTACTTATGCTATCGTTTCTCTATGATAGTGGTCTATGTGTCTACAAATATAGCTTAGCGTAGTCTAGCTGTTTTGTGTCTAAATTTACTTATTCTCTTAAAATTTTACCAGGAAACAAGTTATCAACTCCATGAAATATAGAATTTTACTTGAAATAAACATTAGGTTCAAAAATGTATTCAAGATTTCTGCATTATGATCTATTATTTTTCCAATAAATTATTGATTGATTATGTGAATATCTATGTCATAAAAACTACTGTTATATGCTCATTATCGATTAGCTTATGCTAATGTTGCTTAAGGGTTCATCAATATTTTTATTGCAATTAATTCCTAATCAATAATTAAAATTCAATTCCTTGACATCAGGAGCCTGTTTCATAAAACCCTTGTAATACAGGGCCTGTATTACAAGACTTATAAATTGAAATTCACAATTCTGTAAAACTATGTTTCATAAAAATAATTCTACACTTGTAAAATCACCTGTAATATTTGCCTGTATTACAGTTCCTTTATTTTGAATTAATTTTTTCATTGGCCAGCGAGCCTAATATAATATTTGAACAAAATGCTACTTAAGATGTTTTGGTGGAAAATCCACATTATTAAATTTCTGACGATGGACAGATTGCATTCATGCTAGAAAATAACTTTGTTAATGATAAATAGTTGGGAAATTATAATAACTAGGTCTTCTGAACTTTCATAACTTATTATAATATTTATGTGAGTAGTAATGTTTCAAAAAAAGTTAATTATCGAGTATTAATAATTAAATTAACGACATTGAATTTATTTTATAAAAAACATTATGGACGTACATTTTTTGAATATTTTCCAATAACGCTTTATTGAGGAAAGCTTGATCTAAACCGTTCATTATATTGATAAGTTTCCTGCATCATATTGTAAGAAATTCTGCCCTTGTAAATTCTTGGCCTACGAATAATAACATAGTCATCTTTACCAGAACTAGAACTACTACCTTCATCCATTTTAACACGTTGCCCTCTTAACAAAATGTCGCTTTTCAAGATTCTACCTACACTTGTAAAAGCTTTAGGATGGTCTAAACTATGATAAGTTATTCAACATCTTACAGGTCCAGTAATACAGGAAGCTTCTTTTTATGAAACACAACTATGATAAAGTCATGTATTATTTACTTGTAATACAGGCAAATGTCTTGTAAATTGTTTTACAGGGAAAATTGTTTATGAAACACAAACTTCTAAATTTTACCTGTAATACAGGAACTTTTCCTGTATTACAGGACTTGTAACTTTTATGAAACAGGCCCCAGGTCATAATTCTATAATCACACATTGATTTTTGATAAAAATTTAATGACAAATTGTAAATATAAAAACTATTATGATCTATAACTCCCTATATCATAGCCGATATTTTTGAACATCCTATGTAAGTCTAATGAAACTTCAATAGATTTAAGTATTGTATGTGGAGTGGAGAAGTATATAATTATCTATCATGTATATGAGTATAGTATTTTCAACCTTTTAAGTCCATGGCCCGATTGCACAAAAGTGGGTTAAATTTTAACCGTGATTAATTCCACGTGAACCAATCAGAGAAGCCGTCTTATCAAGAAGACCTTCTCTGATTGGTTCTCGAGAATTAATCACGATTAAATTCTATCCGTGATCAATTCCACGTAAAGCAATCAGCGAAGCTGTCTTTTCAAAAACGCCTTTTCTGATTGGTTCTTGTGAAGTTAATCCCGGTTAAAATTTAACCGGCTTATGTGCAACCGTACCTAAGTATCGTATGTGGAGTGAAGAGTTTATTATTATCTATCGTGTATATGAATATAGTATTTTTAACCTTCTCAGTCTATGACTAAAAATGTAAATAAAGAAGTCTATCATATTGTATTAGTTATTCTTCTTATAAACCGTTTGTATAATAGAATTATTGACTTAAATTTATCTATTTGAAGATGCTTCTCGAATACAATAAAATTTGACCAATGACAATTGATAGAATTTTTTCCTCTTATTGAATATAATATTAAGCATAAACTTGGTTGAGAAATGTATAGCCTACATTTATTCATATTCGAACTATGATTCTGAAAAGATATATCAGTTTCTTACTAGACCTATATTCAAAATGGTAGCTCATGATTAGCTAAGTATAGCTTTTCCTCATGAAACTAGCTAAGAATTCTAGTCACAGCATTTGATTTAAATATCTTTGAATCATAATATTATTTTCAAAACATTCTCAGATAAACTCGCCTGTATATAGAAATATGTATAACAAATGGTTCATTTTATTAGTTTATATAGAGAAGTTCACGTCACAATAGCAGTATTTGATTAACATTGGTGCTACTGTCCTTGTCTATCATTCGACAAACCAGATAGCACTATCATTCTTCAGCTCTGCAAAGATGCTAGATCGTTTCTCAACCATGTAGAAATATAATTAATCAGCAAGATATTCAAACTCAATAATGGAGATTTATTATTCAATCATCTAAGAACATATTATTTCCTCAACAAATATAATATAATTGATTATTCTAAACAGGAATAAATTGTTAATAATACATTAAATCTATCAGCTATCCTCTATAGTGGGCAGTGGCAAGGCATAGAATCGACAACGCTGCTCTCCCATCTTTCTTTACTGTCATTATAACGCGGACTCCTCTATAGACAAACAGAGAGTTCTCTGCTCCTACCGTTCTAAGCTTTGACCATATAAGGTATTTATTATCAAGGTTTCTACAAATTTGTTATGAATCACTTACCTTACGATTACCTATGTTAATTAAAAAACATGTTATACATGGTCTGTATAATAAGGAACCGGACTTATCTCAGGAAATGTTTTATTGGCAAATTATGTACAATTTTTCATTAGAAATCTTCAAAGTTGTCCCCATTGGAGTCGATATCACGCTGATACCGGATTTTCCAATCCTGAACGCTCCCTGGAAGTCGGCAACCTCTATGCTGTCTAGAGCCCTCGTCGTAGCACGTTGAACGTTTTCCAGAGTCCCAAACCGGGTCCCCTTGACTTGTCTCTTGATCTTGGGCAACAAAAAGGAGTCCGGTGGTGCCATATCCGGGCTGTGAGGAGGATTTGGCAACGTTAACCTCTGACTGTTTGGCCAACTGCTCGGTGACGAGCAGGCAGGTGTGCGACGGAGCATTGTCGTGATGAAGGATCCACGAATCGGCAATCACCGGACGGACTCGATGAATCCGGGGGGTTAGTCGATGGAGCACCTCTCTGTAGTACTGGCCATTCACAAAGAGTTTGTGCCACCCAGCCAAACTGTAAACGGCCAATACTACAGAGAGGTGCTCCGTCGACTAACCGCCCGGGTTCATTGAGTCCGTGCGGGGATTGCCGATTCGTGGATCCTCCATTACGACAATGCTCCGTCGCACACCTGCCTGCCGTCACCGAGCAGTTGGCCAAACAGTCAAGGGTAACGTTGCCAAATCCTCCTTACAGCCCGGATATGGCACCACCGGACTTCTTTTTGTTCCCCAAGATCAAGAGACAACTTAAGGGGACGCGGTTCGGGACTCTGGAAAACGTTCAACGTGCTACGACGAGGGCTCTAGACAGCATAGAGGTTGCCGACTTCCAGGGAGCGTTCAGGGATTGGAAAATCCGGTATCAGCGTGATATCGACTCCAATGGGGACTACTTTGAAGATTTCTAATGAAAAATTGTACATATTTTGCCAATAAAATATTCCCTGAGGTCAGTCCGGTTACTTATTATACAGACCCTGTAGGCCTATCAATAGTAGTGATTTCTCGCTAACATCTCTTTGAAATCCCCTAACATCTAACATCTCCCTAACATTAAACATATAACATCTTATCTCCACTCATGACAGCCAATGAAAAAGGCTTCAAATTATTCTATTTTCAATAAATTATTACTAGCTTAAACAAACGATGTTTATTGTAGGTATAATACAACTATGACTAACAAACACTTCATTGTGGAGGATCGATATATTTTTTAAGAAACATGTCTTATGTCAAAATGGAATCAAACTGTAAATAAATTGACAATGTGAGAAGAAGCTCTTTTTTTTCTTACTCGGTCCTGGAATTCGTTTGATTTTTCCAAACATATTGTTCACTCATTGCATGTTTCAAAACCATCTTTTGTTGTTTCAAACACTCACATTTCCACTCACGTGACAACAAAATTAAAATTCGATAAAATTTGATAACATAATATTTAAAACTAACACCTAGGGCAGGTTTCCGAGCTGGAGATTTAGCTGAGTCCTAGACTTCAACCATCAACAGAATTGTATCAATTGTACTGCTGTTATTAGATTAAAAAATGTATTTCTTATTTTTAGAACTCGTGGCAAACAGGTGGAGTCAGAAAATTGGCTTTCCGAAACCGGGCGTAGTCGTATAGTTTTCATGATAATCTTTATTTTCTCATTTCTATAATTATAAACGTTTTTCCTTGACGTAATGAAACATTCCCAAATAATAATTAATAGTTGAAACTTAACACTATTCTCTTCTCATTTTATTTTGTGTTCAATTTTCTAGTTTTTAGAAATTCAATTTGAGCGTGGACTGCGACTGCGCTCCGTTTCGGAAAGCCAATTTTCTAAGGTTGCTAAGGTTGAGTGGTAGAAAGGACTTTCTAGCTCTAACTCCGCCTAATAAAGAGTATTTTCATTTCATTTTCATTTCATTTTCTGACTCCAGCTGTTTAAAGTCTAGGACTATATTAGCTAAATGTTAATTAGCTATTGTTAATTAGATGAATCCCGAGCTCGGAAACCGGCTCTTAGTGAATCAATGTTCCAGGTGACGTAATTGCAAAGTCAAGGGAGAAGAAACTCACGATTGTGAACTTCTTATGTAGAGGGATTGATTGAATGATTTTCTTCCTTTATTTGAAACCTAGAATGTTCGAAGTTAGGGCGCGCCAGCCCTCTCTTACACTTAACCCCCAATAGTTGATAGAAAGATTTTAAATATAGATGATACACACATCATATAAAATTCAACGTTATATCACAGATAAAAGTGATTTTGTTGTGGTAAATTCATAGTTGTAACTTTATCATATACTAGCTGTCAGGCTCGCTTCGCTCGCCAGGGGCTCCGCCCCCTGGACCCCCGACTGGATCATCCAAGAATGAGATCAGCGGGCTCGCTTCGCTCGCCTGCATAATGTAAACATTTTCTGTCTATTACTTGATGAAAGAACTGAGAAAACGCAAAAAAACGCTAATTTTGGGCGTATCTTTGGCGTTATTACAAATTCCTTCCAACACAACATTATTACACCCCAGCTGAGCTTTTGTACTGAATTTGAACATTTTTTGTTCATTTGTTCTCGATAAAGCTGAGAAAATGCTTGAAAAACGCTGGAAAGACGCAGATTTTGGGCGTATCTTTGGAAATTTTTCCAAATCCGTTCTTAGTGCGCCTTTATAGGGCCGACTGGACATACCTACCAAATTTGAGCGTTTTTGGTCCGGTAGATTTTTATTTCTGCGAGTGAGTCAGTCGGTCAGTGAGTGAGTGCCATTTCGGTTTATATATATATATTTTTTTTCCATGTGATAATCATTAAAGGTCTCTAATGTTTCAACAATTCGAAAATCTCCAAGGAGGAGTCCATATTAGGCGTTTTCAGATGAGTCGGCAGGGCAGGAAGATCTCTCATTGGCTGGTTATCAGCTGATTACCGAACGCCAATCCAATTAGCCAATCGGAGAGCTTCCGGCCCTGCTGACTCGTCTGAAAACGCCTGGCATGGTCTCGTCCTAATAGCTCATCATAAACTTATTTTGTAGAGAGGATAAAAATATTACAAATGTCTGTAAATCAATAATTGAACTCTTGTTTGTGTCTTATTGAATTCAGGGTTTTCTTTTCGTTTTCAGCTCTATCAATCTTGAAAGAAATTAAACTCGAGGACAGATTTTGGAAGCAGAATATGTCAAAATTTCAAGGCTTTTTTGAGAAACTATGAAAAATTTGAATTACCCTAAGCATTTCTTTTTAATTATTTTACTGTGAGTACCGAATTCCAATTCAGTTCAATATAGATATATCCCAATCATTTTAAGTTTATTGTTTATTAAGGGACGGATTCAAGGATCTAAATGTTCAAAGAACCCCACACGTCAACCGAAGCTTATTGTGTTCCCAAGTAGTATGTTAGTTAGGCAAACCAATACCTGTGTCCTTTACAACAACCAGGAGTTTTTCCCTATGCTAACATCCCATTCATCACCTGGTTGCAATCCTTGTCGCAATCCAGTGTGATATGCTTGGCAGTCTCTTCAGACTGATTAGTCCTCGTGACCTACGTGAGTTCCACTCCTGGCCTTCTTTGTAGGTCCTTCCGCTGAGGGAGGGGTCGCCAAAATTCCCTCTAGGGTACCTGGTCACCCTCGACTCAGCCTCTTGACCCATATTTGTGCCTGGAGTTTCGCCCATCTCTTGTCTCTTGGGTTTTTCTCTTTGCCCCTCCGAAACTGCCTTGATGGGGCAGATCCCGTGGGTTTGAAGGCAAGGCAACTTCTGGAGTTGCCTTGAGGTCCATTTTAGTCGCCTCCCACGACAAGCAGGGATACTGTTGGTGAATTCTGGTTTTCAACACATTCTTGAGTACGATGATCGACTCAAAGCTCCCCCAACCCACAGGGGGGCATTGTATGTTCACATTCATATAAATTCCAATACCATATAATATCCATATCAGATTTATGTAATGTATGAATTTTTGGCAAATAAATTTCAAATACAATTTTTCAGCTTACTCATTTTTACAATGCTGCTACATTATTATCATAACTCGATAATCATATAAAGCCTACAGTGATATACATTATCTACATCTATAATATACTGAAGGAAAGAACTGGCTTAAACACGTAGGGGATAGGAAATTCACGAATGACGCATCATCACGTCTCAACTACTTAACTGTTAACTTGAAATTTCGCATATAGATTCTCAATTTACCTAAGATGGTTATAGGCCTATTTCAAATTCTCCAAGATTTCAGTAGGTCAAGTTTTCAGTTTTACAAGTTTTCAATTGGGCCCTTGCGAAGCACGAATTACCTGCTATAGTGAGGTTCACGTTATAATGGCAGTGATTGATTAGCAATGGTATTTCTATCCTTGTCCATCATTCAACAAAACAAATGGCGCTATCTCTTCTCGCCTTGCTCTGTTGCCAGATCGTCTTTCAACTATGTAGAATTAATAATTAATTAACAAAATATTCAATCCTAATTATGAAATTTCATTATGGAATATAATAATTTCTTGATTAATAAAATGTGTGGCTTGGTGCAAATACTACCAATGTCATTTTTTCAAAAATGA
Organism: Nilaparvata lugens; assembly: GCF_014356525.2. Classification (NCBI taxonomy): domain Eukaryota; kingdom Metazoa; phylum Arthropoda; class Insecta; order Hemiptera; family Delphacidae; genus Nilaparvata; species Nilaparvata lugens. Next base: position 46,341,179 of record NC_052511.1, on the reverse strand, counting down.
GTTTAATACACTAATATCGATTATTTTCAGTTCCAGAAGTGCCAATGTCCTATCTCAAAGCAATAAAAAGTTATAACATTTATACTACATTTATACTCATGATTTAGTTAGTTTTAATATTTATTAATTCCACTCTCAGAGTGAAAACTAACAATGAAGACATTTGTTTTTAGATTGTCATTCATACTCCGTGCCAGAACTTCCTTAATGTCGACTTCTGCACTTCTAGCACTCGCATTTCCGTATCGAAATGCCGTAGTTCGAAAACACAAGGTGAACTTTCAAGCTGGTTTGTGAGAAATTTGATATTTTGACATAGGTAGTTCTTGCACCAAGCCACAGAAATATAATTGATTATTTTGAACGAGAATGGACAGTTAATACATCAATAAATCTGTATCAGCTACCGTCTATAGAAGGCATTGACAAGACAGAGGTTCGGCAACGTTGACCTCCCATCTTTCTCCATTGCCATTATAACGTGGACCTCGCTATAGTCTTCAATAATCGAAGACCTTAAAGAGATATAGACCCACAATGCCTATGCCTTCCCAATGATAGCTCTTACTTGAAATTGAAGGCCGCCATTGGGGATATTATATCTATATATTTGTAAGTAATATATCAAAGGCATTGGTAAGTAATAATCTTATGGGTTGCCCCCTCAATGGCCGATTTTAATTCCAAGTACGACACTAGCGCTGCATGTGAGTCTATGCATCTTTAAGGTCTTTGATAATAATCCTCTGTTAGTTTTCCCACACTGTTCATCAAAGCTCATTTCCGCTTTAAACCGGTTATCTCCATCATTTTTATCACTCATACTTCCATTTTTTCCAGATGAAACTCAAAAAGAAACACCTGGAACAACAACTGACAAATTTACGAGATCGTATCCCTCTCCAAAACAACAGCTGTAAATCTGAAGACATCTCCTTTCTCTCTCTCCTCTACCTAATCATGGTGCAAACTTTTGGCACAATTCTCCTATTCCTCTACACCCTAATCAACTTTTGCACAATTATTTTAAGCCTCGTGAAATTTTTCCTAGGCTGGCTGATAAATGTACTCAAAACCCCCACAAAATCGTCAATTCTGATAAAATCGGTGGTGATACTCCTTGAATTTATCGCATTGATGGTGATTGTGTATAAGATTGCATCGGTTGTTTTTGTGCCGATTATAGGCGTTCAACTGACTGTTGCCAATCAGCTGGTGTGGGGAGGGGCGTCATCAGAGGAGGAGGAGGAAGAGGGGAGGGGTCTGTGGTTTAGTGGTGGGGATACAAGGGAGGATACAGGTGAAGAGGGGAAGGCTGGAGAGGAGTCTATGAAGGTTTGTAAATAGTTTTCGATTTTATCTTATCGTATCTTGAATGTGAGATTTATTTGAAACTGTAGGATTCGTTTATCCATCAATATTCAGAATTGTTGATGTTTAAAATATAATTGACAATACTGTCTATAAGTAGTATAGTTATACACTCAGGCCCGGTTGCACGAAAGCCAGTTAAACTTTAACCGTGATTAATTTCACGAGAACCATTCAGAGAAGGCTTTTCTGAAAACGTTTTCAATCTTGTGGCATTTAATCATGATTGAAATGTAACTGGCTTTTGTGAAACTGGGCTATAGTATTTCAAGGTCCGTTTACTGCAGTGGAGGCTTAGATCGAATTGATTAGATGAAAAATTGATTAAGAAGATATTCCATGGTATAGGGCGTTCATGTTACAAATTTCACTGTTAACTGAAGCCGATAGTCCTAGTAGTTGTTTTTGGTGAAGCTATGTGACGCTGGTAGTCTCTCATACTGTGCCCTTCTTACACTCTTACACTCCCAACAACACAGTAATAATAGACAGTAGTCGACAATAATTTTGAACATGAACGACCCATACCATGGAATATCATAGGTTTACAATAATTTATCACTGAACAATACAGAACCTTCAATAGTATTTTCATTTTCAAGATGGTTGATGATGAAGAACAAGAAGAAATTGCCCTAGAAGAAGAATTAGGAGATGAAGAAACTTGAAAAAGAGTTTTTCGAGAATGTTTTTGACAGAATCGATTTATGTTTGTGTAAAATGTGTGCAGAATAAATTATCTGAATTATGAGATTGAAGTTGCACGATTAATTATATCCTATACTATTTAACAAGCAGCTTCTGTTTATATGTTTGGATGTTTGGATGTTTAAATGTTTAGATGTTTAGATGTTTATATGTTCATGTTTGTATTTTACCGGATCTCGAAGACGGCTCTGACGATTCTCACGGAATTCAGATCATAGTAGGTTTATAATATAAAGATTCGATTGCACTAGGTCTCATCCCTGAAAAAACACGCTGAAGGGCATTAAAAGGATAATTATTATTCATCCTTGGAAAAACATCTGATAATTATTCCGTCGTCTATTGGTGAAGGAAGTGAGAGAGCGAGTTCATGTGTGTGGGACTGTGTCAAAATTATGACTCAGCTGTTGAACTTTTGTAATCATTCAATCAGGTACTTAATGCCGGTTGCAAAAAAGCCGGGTTATTTTCAATCCTGATTAATTATTCCAGTAGATCCATCTTTTTGGAATGGTCTTCTCTGATTTGGTTCAAGTGGAGTTTATGAGGATTAAAATTTAACCGGCTTTTGTGCAACTGGGCCTTTGTGAGGGAAATTTTTGCATTCCTCTGGGAATTAGTCTCAATTTACTGTTATTAGATGGAACATTTCTGTATGAATGTTATTATAATTTCTTCTTTCGTAATAAATTGTGTATGCTTTTGTACTCCAGAGCGAAGCTCGGTCCTCGATATTTCATAATAATATGCAATGAGCTGCTAATATTATTAACAATGGATGAAAAACTATTGTGAAATCCAAGTTATAATGGCAGTGAAAATGATAGGACGGCATAATTGCCAAGTTTCTACTCTCACCGTCTCTTATCATTCAAATACAGATTGAAATTTACATTGTTGAAAAACCGATTCGGCGAGGTTACAGAGGTAGAAAAGGCAATCGCTATCTGCCTTTTTATCTGAGGAGAAAATTGAGTCAAATTCTCCCAACATCAAATTACTAGCAAAGAGAAAAGATAGCATAAAAATATATCCCATGGCATAGGTAGTTCATGCTTCAAATTTTCAGCCAATGTTTTATTGGCTGAAATTTGAAATATGAATGCTGTACCATATGAATGATGGACAAGGATAGTAACACCAATGTTAATCAAATACAGCCATTATAACGTGGACCTCACTGCAGTAAGTTCTAATCCATTTTTATGACGTATAATAAAAATAGGTGATTGTATAATACTGTGTATAATATGCTCTACTTTGGAGTCAATCTTTATGACTAACTTGTGTATCATTGTAAGTCCAGTTACACACACATCGGTTTTTGGATGTACGATGTTTGCCGTCCTTATAGATTCTATTAAGGTGCGTACAGACTTTCGCTCTGCTCCGCAACCGAACGTCACTCGAGCAGAGCGATTGATGATCGACCGGGGAGCAACAGTGGTTCGACCGGGGAACGCGAGAAGAGCTAACATCTCCCGTAACGTTCATGATCGGCGCGTATATCTGTACGCAGCTTTAGATCGAACAGATGATGTTTGTCAAGCTCAGATTGATCTGATAGAATTCATGCCAATGACGGGCAAAAATCGTACGAACAAAAATCTATGTGTGTGAAACTGGCTTAATTGGAATTGATTGATGGTTCAAAACACTCTTCAAGGGCCGGTTTCCGAGCTTGTGATTTTGCCAAGTTTCAAACTTTGAACAGCTGGAGTCAGAAATAGTATATTTCGCACCTATAGCAGAAAATGATATTTTTCCGGCTCGAAATCGGTTTTCAAGTCCGAGGCCGTAGGCCGAGCACTAGAAAAGATTGAGAGCCGGAAAAACATTTTTGCCCGTGGTGCGAACGCTATTTTTTGTCACACACAAAAATAAACAATATATATGAGAATAGTTGTTTTCTAAGCACTTCCGAAAGCAAAACAGGAAGGTCATAGCTCTAGCAAATCTGAGGTAATCTGAATATCAGGAAATTGTCCAAGTATTTTTATTTTTTATTCTGATTTGTCTAAATAACCTAAAAGATTATGTTCAACTATGTAAGAGGTTGAGTTTATACTTTTTATTCTTCCAAATGACAATAAGATAATATTATTATAAATGTTTTGATTCTTGAATAATAAACACAAATAATGGAAAGTTTTTTGATCAGCTGTTTTTTGATCACCTTTCTTAGTTCCATGTTAGCGGCTGGAAAGTCTATTCTTTCCGGCCTTGGCTGGAAAGAAACCTGTTCTGACGTCAGACGAGAGTCGTCTGCAAACAATGTCTTTCAGATCTACGTAGGGACTGGAAAACAGTTGCTTTCTGTGCAGTGGCGAAAATCATTATTTTCTCAGTTCTAGAATTGGAAAAGTGTTTCCTTGACGGAATTAAACAATCCTAAATAATTTAAAAAAAAAACTGAAACTTTTCACTATTCTCCCTCCATTTTATTTTGTGTTCAATTTTCTAGTTTTTCGAAATTTAATTTGAACTTAGACTGAGACTAAGTCCCGTTTTGAGAGCCAATTTCCTGACTCCAGCTGTTTAAAGTCTAGAACTTTGCTAAATCCCGAGCTCGAAAACTGACCCTTAACTATTAAGCCCCGCACACACACACACATCGATATTTTGCCGTCCTTATAAATTAGATTGTTATTTCAAACATATTATGTTTGTCAAGTTTCGTTCAATCTGATAGGACGACAAAATATCGTACAAACAAAAATCGATGTGTATATGCGGGGCTTTAAACATCTTGGAACTGAAAACCTTTGGAGTGTAAATCAAAATTATTGCATTGAAATACTGAAACATCACTTACAGGTCACACCAAATAGAAGGATTTATGAAGAAGACTACACTCCTTATCGAGAACCATTTTCGAAAGAAAAGGAGATAGAGGAAGACATGAAAATAGAAGGAGACACAATACAACAAGTTGTTAAAGAAGAGTTTTATTCAGAGCACATTCTAGACGACAAAAGCCTAATTAAAATAAATTGTGGAGCAGAGGCTTTCAATAGTACTCATATTAAGAGAAAAGTCATCATTTTCAAAGAAGGGATGAATATCCGAGATGTCAGATTGTTGTGTAATTCATAAGTGAGAATAAATATGTATTTGTTATTCAGGAAAGTGTACATTTCAGATATTTTTAAGTTTAATTGAACAAGAATCATGATTTGTTTTGAAAAATAGCGTTGAATTCCATTAAAAAATATGACTGAATCGAAATTTTATGAATGTCATTATAATGTCATTATATGAATGTCAGAATATTATTTCAATTTAGAGAAAATATTGGGTGACCGAGCTTCGCTCTGGAGTACAAAAGCATAGAAAATTTATTACGAAAGAGAAAATTATAATAATTATATTTATAGGTTATACAGAAAGCTTCTATATAATCACATTGGGATTGATAATTCCCAGTGGAATGCAAAAATCTCTCCTTCGATCTCTCCAATCGATCCTTCTCTCTCCACATTTCTTCCTCCTTTTCTCTCTCATCACCTCTTCGTCTCCCTGCATCTCATTCTCCCCCTCTGTCTTCTTCTCTTTCTCCCTCACTTTCCACTTTCCTTCTCCTCACTTTCTCCCCACCACGTCCCTATCATCATTCAAACAAATTCCAAAAGGAGAAAAATTATCAAGTTAACTACTTTTTCCACTAGACAATGATCTACTTGAGGAATTAAAAAGAAGTACATCATTGTCTTGTGGGAAAAGTAGTAATTAACTTGATAATTTTCTTTCTTTTGGAATCTATTTCTCACCTTGGTTTTCCAAAGATTTTTATCAATTTTTCCTTGTTTTCATCATCGGAGTCAGTCCTACCCCGTTCTCTCATTGATACCCCGGATTTCAAATTTAAAGCTGTACTTGAATTAGATTTTGGGTCCCCTTGTTTCTCTCTCATCTCAAGGTTCATCTTATTTGGAATTTTCTTGAATTTTTCGTGAATCACCTTTCACTAAAGCTTTACCTAAACTAGATTTCCAATTTTCTTGAATTTTCTGCGAATCACCTCCGCCCAAAGCTTTATACAGACTGGATTTCGATTTTTCCTGAATTTTTCTCGAACCTTCAACCTTTCCCGCAGTTTGAGGCCGGTACCCACTAGACGTCAGTTTACTTCTAACCCCTCGTAAACCGGCTGTTGACGGTCTTAAAACCATGGTTAGCTCGGAATTTGTTGTAATCTTTACGGGGAAGTGGTTTTGGCGGAGTGTCTGATTCGTAGAGGACATCTGAGAGATTTCTGGATGGATTAATGTGGAAAACTCGTCCGAAATTCGGGTGAATTCTGGCTGTGCTCTGACTGTTGTTGATTATGTGGTTTTGTTTGGCTGTCATCAGTCTGCGAAAGTGATGTACCTGCGGAAAAAATTATGAGAATTGAAAATAGGAAGACTTATCACAATCATGGTTTCAATCAAATTTGAGGTCAGTTTCCGAGCTCGGGACTTGACTGAACTCTAGACTTTAAACAGCTGGAGTCAGATAATTGGCTTTTCCTACAGTTACGTTGAAAAGTAGCCATTGCTGCACTGATTACAGAACGCAAAGAATCACTTTTCCGCTCTAGTGCGGGAAAAATTTTTCTGCACTCCAGATTTGCAACATGGCAACGCAAAATACTTAGTAGGTTATATGGAGCAACAGTGCAGCAAAATCAAAATGAAGTTGGTAACAGTGACTGCTGTAGCTGCTATAGTGAGCAGAGGTGCAACGAAGCACAACGAGCAAATTATTAATTATTATATATTATAACCAAGGACAACATTTTTATTCAATTTGACAATGAATTAAGGTTTTTATCAATAATAAAATTACACAGAAAAACATTTGATGCATTTTAGGCAATTTTACCCATAATTACCCACTTTTCATATTCAATGGTAACTGTAGGAAAAACTTAATGTGAAATACGTGCGCAAAGTTCCTCTGCTGCACTCAAGAAACCATTCCGCCCTCGCCTACGGCTCGGGCGTAAACGTTTCTTTCGGTGCAGCAAACTGTCACTTTGCGCACTAGTTGCACAAATAACTATTTCGCCACACTGCACAGAAAGCAGCTGTTTTCCAGTCCCTACGTAGATCTGAAAGACATTGTTTGCGGCAAAGACCATTTATGGCCAAACGCGTAGGTAGAATTCTATGAGATTCTACGATTCTACGAGGCAGGAGTAATCCTTTTTCAACTGCACATCGATGTATACACAAAGACCTTAAAGATGCATAGACTCACATGCAGCGCTAGTGTCGTACTTGGAATTGAAATCCGCCATTGAGGGGGCAACCCATAAGATTATTACATACCAATGCCACCAATGCCTTTGTGATCTATAGTATTACAAATATTATTTATATAATATCTCGTACTAAAATACCCCAATGGCGGCCTTCAATGGTGGCATTTCAAGTAAGAGCTATCATTGGGAAGGCATAGGCATTGTGGGTCTATATCTCTTTAAGGTCTTTGGTTTGCAGACGACTCTCGTCTGACGTCAGAACAGGTTTCTTTCCGGCTAAGGCCAGAAAGAGTACCCTTTCCGGCCGCTAAATTTCAAGTGTTCCAAAACAGCTGATCAAAAAACTTTCCATTATTTGAGTTTATTATCCAATAATTGGAACATTTATAATAATATCATCTTTATTGTCATTTGAAAGAATAAAAAAGTATAAACTCAACCTCCCACATAATTGAACATAATCTTTCAGGTTATTAAGACAAATCAGAATAAAAAATAAAAATACTTGGACAATTTCCTGATATTCAGATTACCTCAGATTTGCTAGAGCTATGACCTTTCACTTTTGCTTTCAGAAGTACTTAATAAACAATTATTCTCATATATATATTGTTTATTTTTCTGTGTGGCGAAAAATAGCGTTCGCACCACAGGCAAAAATGTTTTTCCGGCTCTCAATGTTTTCTAGTCCTCGGCCTTTGGCCTCGGACTTGAAAACCGATTTTGAGCCGGAAAAGTCTCATTTTCGGCCCTAGGTGCGTAATATACCATTACAAAACATAGTTTTCATGATAATCCATATTTTCTCATTTCTATAATTGGAAACGTTTTTCTTCGACAAAATGAAACATTCCTAAAAAATTCAAAATAGCTCAAACTTTACACTATTTTGTTATTCTGTGTTCAATTTTCTAGTTTTTCAAAATTTAATTTAAACGTGGACTACGACCACGCCCCTTTTTGGAAAGCCAATTTTCTGATTCCAGCTGTTTAAAGTCTAGAACTTAGCCAAGTCCCGAGCTCAGAAATTGGCTTCTAATCTTTCATTAAGTATGGTGATAACCATAGAGAAACAATAGCGTGAGTAGATATGCCATGGTATAGGGCGTTTATGTCGCAACTTTTACTGTTATCTCAAGCTGATAGTCCATGTAATTCTTTCCCGTGGAGCTGTGTGACACTGGTAGTCTCTCATATTGTGCCGTTCATACACTCTTACCTGGTCAAAACAGTAAAAATCGACAATAATCGACTGTAATCGGCTCGAGATAACAGTAAAAGTTGCGACATGAACGCCCTATACCATGGCATATCTACTTACGTTATTGTTTCTCTATGATATAACTACCACTATTTCATTATCAGAACAAAACAGAAAGTGAAAATTATCCATCTAGTGGTTAATCTTTTTCTTTCTCTCATTTTTTTTCTTCTTCTCCTCCTGTCATCTTGTTCTTTTTCTCCTCCTGCCATCTTCTTCTTCTTCTCCTCCTCCTGTTTTCTTCTTCTTCTTCTTCTTCTTTTCAGCCTTTTCTCACTCAGGTGAGGTCGGCGTTTAGGGTCAGTCTCTTCCAGGATTCTCGATTATGGGGCTTTGTTTGATGATAGACAAACCTTCTCTCCAAGACCTTGGGCGATAAAATTATCCTATTTCTTCCTGGGTTTGATCATTTCTAGTGATAATAATTTCTTCTATAGTGATCAATATTGATGAGAATTTCCTCACCTGTGATTGGCTAATCAAGAACGGTTTCCTGCACACCAACCATAGCAGCAAATGATTACATGAGGATGCCGTCATGGAGCCCCAGTACAGGAAATAGTCCGATGCAAACTCATGAACCAAATCGCCGACTCCGATTGGTGGATCCATCTGCACTTTGTTCTCCAAATCTCCCACAGATAGCGCTGATAGGTAGCTGCATACTTTATCCAATGCTGGGTCACCTTTTTTCTCCACCTGAAAAAAAATTGAAAATTGAGTAAAATTTCATAAAAAGTGTACTCAAGTACACCTTGAAGCCCAAGTTTCAATTTTCCTTCTAGATTTTTCAGAATAAATGTTCATATTTCATTCATGGGACATATATTAATATGGAACTATAATCATAGAGAAACAATAGCGTAAGTAGATATCCCATGGTATATCGTTTATGTAGCAACTTTTACTGTTATCTCAAGCCGATTACTGTTCGATTATTGTCGATTTTTACTGTTTTGCTATAATGCTTTGATCTAGAGAGACTACCTACCTCTACGAAACAGATGGTTAAAATTAGCAACTAAATTAATAACCAGTCCAATTTTGTCAGGTTAGCATTAAGTTTGAGGAATGTTTCTAAACAAGATTTGAGCTCTGTCAGTTTATTGGGATAGCACCAAGTTGAAGAACTTATCTGTACTATAATAAAGGAAAGAACTGGCTCATACCATAACCTCCGTAAACAAAGCCGTAGTGCATTCGTGTGACGTCAGAACAGGTAGGGCTCCTACACCAATAAAAATTCGTTGATTTCAGCTGATCTCTATCAGCTTGTGTTTTATTGGTGTGGGAGCCCTACCTGTGCTGACGTCACATGAATTGGCTTTGTTTACGGAGGTAGTGCTCATACAGGTACAGGATGGGAAAATTATGTTTGACGTATCATCACGTCTGAACTACTGGACTGATTCACTTGAAATTTTTCATACAGATTCTTAATTAACCGAGGATGGTTCCAGGCCTATTTCAGACTCTTCAAGATTCCATTCGTTCAAGTTTTCAGTTTGTCAAATCTTAAAATAAAACCTTGGGCAAAGCACGGGTTAACTGCTAGTAGAGAATATAGAGAAACAATCAAAGATGTAATATTGTAAATACAAATTATATGAGTATGGTGAGGTACTTATTTTATTTAGTATGGTGATGTATTTATTTTATTAATTCATCATTTTACAAAGGCGACTTTCTAGAACTATTTAAAGCCTAGGTGATGATGATGGGATGTATCATACTTACAAAAAACATTGGTCTATTTATTGATACAATGAACGCATGTTTTTGGAAACTGAAAAACTCACCTTCGATGCAAAGACGAGTACAACCGCTCCATCCTTGTGTTTTAGAGCCTCAGTTCTTTTGCCGTAATCGCATTTGTAGAATAAAGCGTGTATTTCCACAGGAAATCTACAAATTATCAATAAACTCATAAATATTAATCTACAAATATTCATAGATTCATGAAAATTAGAATAAGAATTGCTACAAATTCATACATTACAATAAGCGTTTCAGGAAGGATAGTTGAACAAAAGTACATGTAACTTATCTCAAATTAAAATTATTTAGGGCAGGTTCCCGAGCTCGGGATTTAGCTAAGTTCTAAACTTGAAACAGCTGGAGTCAGAAAATTGGCTTTCCAAAACGGGGCGTGGTCGCAGTCCACGTTTAAATTAAATTTTGAAAAACTAGAAAATTGAACACATAATAAAATGAAGAGAAATAGTTTAAAATTCCAGCTCATTTTAAATTATTTAGAAATGTTTCATTTTGTCAAGGAAAAACTTTTCTAATAATAATGAAAATGAGAAAATAAAGATTTTCATAAAAACTATGATTACGCCCAGTTTTGGAAAGCCAATTTTTTGACTCCAGCTGTTAACCTGGGGTTACAGGTAGCCCTAAGTCTAGAGCTTAGCTGAATCCCGAGCTCGGAAACCGGCCATAGGAGAGAATCTTCTATAAAAGATTGATCTGAGAAAATTCTTTGATCAGATGTCATCTAGGGATGGGTATCGAAAGACAAAACATCGATGTTTTTTTTACTTTAACATCGATAAGTGAAAAACATCGAACAGTAAACATCGATGCATCGCCGTACATTTACGGATGATATTACGAAGACTATTATACAGAGTATTTCAGAAGTAGTGTCGAACATTCTAGGGTATTGTTCCTGGATGATGGGAGACTACAAATGTCGTATTTGAAGTGTCCAAAACTCAGCGGTTATCCTTATAGCTACCATTTTCTTTTTTTCACTTAGGAATTTTTATCTCAAAATTGAATAATTTTGAATAAATAAATACTCAAAAGCATCAGAAACGATGAATGAATAGATTTTCATTAGTATTAATAAAGTGAAAATGATACAATGTACAGTATATGATACTTTACACTTATTCTTGATAAAAATTATAAAACGGGGCGAAATCAATTTGATTGAACCCACAACACTTCTGTTAATAAGCTTACAGAGTATTAGTTTATTATTTTGTATAGATATAACTCAATTTGGAAGTTGATTGATTCATTGGTATATTTTTATCATAATCTCGAAATACTTAATAGTACAAAAAAACTTCTAAAGTGACTACAATTTTATCTGAAGCTATTGTTCCAATATTTCAACAGTTACTAACTGGAATTACAGCAATTTTGTCAGGTCAGGTTGTGACTAGAAAGATACATCAACTCTATTATAGGTAGTTTACAAGATTTGTCATCTTCATAGTTAAGTCAGAAACCTCTCGGGATATCCTCGAAAATTCTGTCTGGAATTTCATCCTAAGCTAATTTTAGCAATCATTGTTACTCATATCGTATTCATTCAATACCTGATAGTTTTATTTAGAAAATGGAAATGATTAAAGTTTTTTTATATGGATATCTACACTCCTTACAATACGAGGACCTCTATTCCAGAGCTAGATTAATTGGTATGATGAGGAAAGCACTTGTAATAAGAAAAAACTGTTTCTTCCTAAGAAACGAAGAATCCGACCTCTTATTTAATTCTAAATAAGTATCCAACCTTGACAAGAGCTACAGAAGTTATGTAAATCTTCAAGAGTATCCAACAGTCTCACATAAAAATACAGAGAGCCTAAATGAAAAATTCATTTTAGTTGGGAAAAACATCGGATGACCGATGTCTAGGTAAAACCATCGATAAGTGAAAAACATCGAACAGTAAACATCGATGTTTGATGTTGAAACATCGATGTTTTTAAACATCGATGTATCGATACCCATCCCTAGTCATCACTAGAGAAAACCACGGTATGTAGAAGAAGACGGTAGGTGTCACGCGCATGTTTGTGCTAAATTCCGGTGTAGCTGACGTCATTTTATATCCAATCATCGGTTTTAAACAAATGAGTTTCATAAATATTGCCAATACGTGTTAAAAACGTCGGTTGGTGGCGATGATGCAATGTAATTGGCTGGCCACTGCGCACACATTTCACGACCACTACCATTTTCATCTAAATACCGTGGAGAAAACTAAGACAAAAGATTGAAATACGTTCACCCAGTTGCACAAAAGTCTGTTGACTTCTAATCCTGATTAAATGCCGATTAAAGAGCCAATCAGAGAAGTCTTCTTTCGAGAAAAATTAGCAGGTAACCCGTGCTCCGCAAGGGTCTAATTGAAAACTTCATCTACTGAAATCTGGAAAATTTTAAGTAGGCCTATAACCATCCTCGGTAAATTGAGAATCCATAATTATGAGGGATTTCAAGTTTATCAGTTCAAACGTGATGATGCATCATTCGTGAATATCATATTCCGTACGTGTTATTTACATTATTTTATTTTATTTCCAAATTTTTCCTATAGTTTTACTCACGTTTTCTTATTGTAAGTATGCTTTCCACCTATAAAGTCCTTTCTGCCCCAGATAAAGTGTAATTGGGAAAACGTGTAGTTGCCTAAGAGAGGTCCTCCGCTTATAAATGGTCTCTTCTTATCGGCCCAGTGTGTTGTCAAAATTACTGCAAGTAAAATTTTTTTAAAAATATTAAATAATGATTGAAATTGATGAGAAATTTTATCAATTATGATTCAACTAACGTCATCAATTTCAAATTTCTTCTTCTTCTTCACTTCAAGGATTAAAAATATGATAGGAATCGAAGTGTGAGAACTCAAACGTGAATACAAACTTATTTATTAATGAGTGATAATATTTTGAACATAATTAAATTTTCAATTATCATTATATTTTCCAAAATATCTATCTGATGACTGATCATTGTTACATGCAGATAAAAAGTGATAAAAGCTACTCACACAAACATCCTATAGTGAGGTGCACGTTATAATAGTAGTGGAGAAAGATAGGAGAACAACGTTGCCGCTCCTCTGTCTTGTCAATGCCTTCTATAGACGCTAGCCGATACAGGTTAATTGATGTAGCCGATCAGCTCATCTACTCCTCTTACCGATTTTGATAGGTACTATGTATATATTTTCCTTATACTCATCATCAATATATTGCTCATAATTTATCATTGTTCAAGTTCTAAATTTTATTTGTGTGCCATGTTAAAGCTGTATACCGCAATAGTTGTATTATACTACTTCAATTCAAACATATAATATACTTTCTCCACTAAATTTAATTGACTTTTAATAAATTTAATCAACTTTTATCTTTCAAGTTATAATGTAAATATTTATCATTTTATTTCTAGTATCAAGTTGTTTTTCATCAGAACTCTTTCCCCACACACAGACTTGTCTATGTGGAGAAAATTCACAAGTGTTTTGTATTATTTATACATGTGTACTGTATTAATATTGTAATGATTTGTGAACAAACTCAATTTGAATTTGAATTTGAAATTCATGTAATATCAACTGTTCATTCTCGTTTAAAATAATCAATTATGTCTCATCAAGCAAGAGATTATATTATTCAATAATTACATAATGAATTTACATAATTTAGATGAAATATTTTGTTAATTAATTATCAATTCTACATTGTTAGAAGACGATCTGGCAACAGAGCAGAGCAAGAAAGAGATAGCACTATCCGCTTTGTTGAATGATAGACAAGGATAGCAATTCCATTAAACACTGCCATTATAACGTGGACCTCACTATACTATAGACAGTTTTTGTGCCTGTTGCCCAAAAGCCGGTTAAGTTTTAATCGTTATTAATTCTACGAGAAGCAATCAGAGAAACCGTCTTATCAGAAAGACATTTTCCGATTGGTTCTTGTTGAATTAATCATGGTTAAAGTTAACTGGCTTTTGTGCAACAGTGCCTCTGTGAACGTTTGCTTTTCATCATTCCTATGATCTATGTAGCCTATATTGAATGAAAATAAATAATATATGTCTATGTTTGAAAAAGAAACAAAAAACTGTAGAATAATTCATTTACCTGATTTTCCGGTATAAGTAATCTTCATAGAGGAAGGTACTGAGTTGAAATTTTTCCATATAATCTCGGGTAGACTTATATGAATCATAGAGTCCAAATTCAGGTCTATTGGGAATTCTACAGTATAATCTTTATTAGCCAGCTCTTGAATTTCTTCAGCGGATTCAGGTGAGGTTTCATCTGTGTTTCAATTACAAAAATAAATTTAATAATATTTTCCTCCACCTACTGTCAAAAGTACTTACTTTACTCCCTGAAACATGATACTAAAGTGACACTTTTTCGCTCTCGGTACTAAAAAACAGAAAAACTCCCTAGGGAGTAAAAGTGACTCCATTTAAATAACATGGGAAGCATCTCTATTTTAAAAACGTACATTTGGAATGGGTCAGAAGGTCTAAGCTCAGATGAGGAAGCATATAGAGTAGTCATTAAACCAACTAAATTCAATACCTCAACCAGACATTTGATCGATATATAAAATTTATGTTTGTATGCTGAAATTATATTACAAACTTCATATCACTATAGGTACTAAAAAAATGTATATATTTTTTTATTTTATTCCATGCTCTTCAAAATATCAGCCAACGAATATTACTTATTAACTAATCAAATTTAAAACGGGAACTTCATCATGGCTGTAGTTTTGGCTGTCATTGTTGTTACAACTTTAGCCGACAGATAGTGCTGTCGGAGGAGAACTATGATTACAAGCCAGCTGTTTCTGTTTACTTTTCAGATTATGATGTAACACATTGTTTGGTCACATACGTTTTTAAAAATTATTTTATTAGCAGTTTTTATAAAAAATGTAGGTGGAGGAAAAATGTTGTGTATATCACGAGTGAAAAATGTTTTTTCTCCCTCAGGAAAATTGTTGCCCTCGGCTTCGCCTCGGGCTTCAAACTTTTCCCCTCAGGGAGAAAAAACAGCACTTTTCACTCTAGATATACAAATAACTATTTATTATTAGTTTTTAGTTGATGGTGTGTTTGTAGGATTAAAAACTATTCAAACTCTGAGTGCCAGTTGCACAGAAGCCGGTTAAATGTCAAGCATGATTGATTCCACGAGAACCAATCAGAGCCATTATAATTTTGTCTTTTGAAAAAGGCTTTTTCCACGAGAACCAATCAGAGTAGCCGTCTTTTGAAAAAGGCTTTCTCTGATTGGTTCTCGTAAAGTTAATCACGGTTCAAATTTAACCGGCTTTTGTGCAACCGGGCCAGAGGAGAAAAATAGAGTAAAATTCTCCACACATCAAGTACTAGCAAAGAGAAGATAACATAAGAAGCTATACCATGGTATAGGTGGTTCATGCTCCAAATTTTCTGCCAATATTTTATTAACTCAAGCCGGTAACTGTCGACTAGTGTCCATTATTACTTTGTAGATGGAAGTGTTAGAGTGTAAGAAGGGCACAGTATGAGAGACTACCAGTGTCACATAGCTTCACCAAAAACAACTACTAGGACTATCGGCTTGAGATAACAGTGACATTTGAATCATGAATGCGCTTTACCATGTATCTTCTTATCTAGCTGTGCTGTATCTTCTTATGATATTTTTTCTCCATACTAGGCTACTAGTGATTATCTAGTGTTCTAATGGAATTCGAACCATGTCAAAGAAAGGAAGAAATGTGAGTAGAAATATGGGGTGGAGATTATTAAAACTATAAACTATATACATTTTATAAAACTTTTACCTCAAATTGGAATATTATTAATACTATAGAGAGTCCACGTTATAATGGCAGTGTTTGATTAGCAATGGTATTGCTATCCTTGTCTGTTATTCAACAAAGCGGATAGGGCTATCTCTTTCCGCTTTGCTCTGTTGTCAGGTCGTCTTTTATCAATGTAGAAATCATAATCAATTAACTGAATATTTCATCTTGATTATGAACATATATTATGAAATTATTGAAGAATATAATTTTTTTGCTTAATGAAATATAATTGATCATTTTAAACAAGGATGAACAGTTAATATTACATCATTAAACCTGTCTCATCTACCGTCTATACAAGACAGAGGATCAGCAACGTTTTTCTCCTATCTTTCTCCACTGCCGGTTGTGTGTTAATGGGAAGGATATTTTATATTCTTCTAAGAGAA